>NC_142569.1:29422500-29472500 GCF_041283825.1 Pyrus communis
CCACCGACAACCTCCCACAAGTCTTGACCTTGAAGGTAAGACTCTATACACGTTGTTGAGCTTCTTGATTCCTCCAACAACTTGAAGATCACCCATCGTATCGGCAAGACTTTGACTACACCGAACAAGCTTGAGTGACTACCGTGCAGAGTAATACACTACTCTCGACACAAAGAAGCTCCCTCTCAAGGTTTGTGATAACCCCAGCAATAATCTCAAGAAATCTTTTCTGATGTGGAAGATCAGTCAAAACTGCAACCACAGAGCATACTCGGAATTTCAAGAGACTTTACAACCAATGCTCTACCAAGAACGATCCCTGACCGTCTTGGCTCTGATACCAATTGTTGAATAAGAAGAGTATCCAAGATAACTCTAATGATCCCAAGAAGAAGAAAAATAGAGCACACTCTTAAAGAAAGCTCACAAAACAAACTAATTAGCAAAGCTTTTCTTATTTAGCTCTAGGCTTTGTTTTTCCTTGGATGATTTACAATGCTTCGGGACTTGGGTATTTATAGCAATCCAAATGAAAGCTACACCACACACTTAATTAAACTAAGATTATTTGCTACCACACAAAACCCATTAATTGCACCTAATTTTTTCCACTCAACCATACCTAACATTGCCTAACTTTGCAATTGTAAGCAATTACATCATCAAACTAGATATGGACTTGGACTTTAGATTGGGTTGTGGATTACTTATGGTTTTGGGCTGACATTGATTCTCAACAAAAACCTCATTTGTTGTTTAGGATTTGGACACCTCACTGGTATCAAAGAATGTTGAATGAATAAAAGGATCGCCACTCGCATCTTTTGTCCAAGTGAAGGTAGAAGATGGATTAGCTATGAACAAAGCTTATCTCTCCTATCTCCCACAAAAATAGTAGGATAAGGAGGGAAATGATTTCTTCATGGCTTCATTTCTACCTTCACTGTGACACAATATGCAAGTGGGCATCCATTGATCATTCAACATTCATTAAATCTAGTGAATTATCCAATCCAAGCCATTCTAGACCCTAAAGAGACGAAGTATCCATGAAAAATTAAAAGAAAATTTTCAACCATCAACCAAGATCAAAATACACATGAAAATTCTTCAAATCTCCACCAATACAACCAAGAACAGAATATACATGAAAACTCTTCATATCACAATAAATACAACCAAGATCAAAGTTAAATGTTATCATACAAATAGGCTTGCAGTACGACAAACCTTAGGCAAATTACGCTTTACTCCATATATCAACTCAGGCATAAATGATTGTGCAGTTTGACAGAGAGGTTCACCCCACACCGTGCAGATGAAGAATGTTTGAATCATGACCTGGTGAGTGAATGGTAAGTCATCACTCATCAATGAAAATAACCGTCACTTATCTCCAAATAGAGTGATCAACTAACATTACAAGTTTACCACAACTAACCTGATGAGCAGCAATGATGTTTGTTCCCATTGATGTTGCAAAGTATACAATGAGAGTGTAGAAAGCCACCTGTAGATAGGATTCTAAGTAAGTTATAACATATGGCTTAGTATCCTATTACTTGTTAGGAGTATATTCTATTTAAATCGTTTTCAAAGTTATGATTAAAGCATCTCACTCTCTTCTTTTCTCTTAAATAGTATCAGAGAATTAATTCTAAAGACCTAGTCTTCTTGAAAGAAAATGGTTCCTTCTTCCAGACAGCTGTACATTAGAATTATAATAATACTCTTAACCAATAGTCATCCTTGCTTCTTGGTTGCGTAACTTTTGTTTGGGTGCTCCCTAATAGATCAGTAGACTACTGGTTGCTTAATTTATGGTATGTATTTGTTGAACTTGGTGATTAAGTTTGTTTGGTTATTGATATCGTGCCCATAAAAAAAAAAATTATATATATATACAAAACAAAAACAGTTTAAGTCCGTCATAGTGTTCAGTTATTAAATTTATAGAATGTACTATAGATTGATTTGATTGTTTTTCGAACAAAAGGTGTTGAGGCTCATCGTTGCGAATGTAACGCCAACATTGTGGTCAGGAGCATTAACACGTACACCCTAGAGAGCATTTTTTTTCCGGTCACCACCCTTAAGCGGTGGTGAGCATTACTACCGTATTATTGTCGTTGGATTTGAATTTTGAGATTTGTGTAGCACATAGATTTAATGAAGCTCATCCAACGGCAATTAATGTGGTGGTAATATTCACCATCACTTGAGGGTGGTTAACAAAAATGCTCCCCAGAGTCTCCCCGGCAGTTGTGAGAGTATTGAAGAAATGAACGATGAAGTTAAAACATGAGAATAGATAGAGAAATATAATTGGAAAAACTGAAACCTTCGACATCATTGTTAGAACCACTGGAGCCAGCAAGCTCAAATACTATTAGAAGTTCTTTGGGCGAGGGAACAGAGAAGGCATATGCATTATATCCTTTATTGTTCAAAGCTTGAATCATCATATATCCTGCAACAACCTAAAACCATACCAGTAAATAGAAATAAAAGAGGAAATTAACGAGTCAAGAACATATAATAAAATATTCAAACGTTATATGACATATTATGATGTATGTCCCACACACCTGTGACACCATTGTTGCCCATGCTGCACCCGCAATACCATAGCCTAAAAAACTGCACAGGACTACATCACCAATGCCATTTATAGCACTGGCTACCGCCAAGGCCTTCAAAGGACCCCATGAATCTTTCATGCCAAGACTGGGAAACATATTGACAATATCAGAGTACGAACATGAACTCACAGCTGCTTACAATCTCATTAACCTCAGTATTTAAAATCCCCTGCCAGAGATAACTTTCCCTTGGGCAACAAATAAGTCTTCGAGTCAAACATAAATGCTTGCCTTATACTTGTTTTGGACAAGCCAGAGAGCATTTCTTTTTTTTTTTTTTTTTTTTTTGGTGAATGCCAGAGAGCATTTACTTAGGCAATAAACAAGAGTGCTTGTTCACACTTAATTTTGACATGCTAGTTCATATAATCAGTCATGTTTACTTGGTGGAATTTGAATTTTTAGTGCATACATATTGCCTTACTTTCTCTGGCAGTTAATTCTTTTCAACCAATAGATTCAATATCCCAAAAAAGATGTTTGGACTTAACAATATTCATTGTTGTATAGTTTTCGATGATTTTGAACAAAGAGCACAGCTATGCCGTACATAATGAATGGGAAGAGAAGAAGAAATATCTAACCTTGCACTCTGAGTAATCAAACCAATAAGAACTGCGGGCCACGCCAAACCTCGTATCTACCAACAGAAAATATCGTGTTCAATTACAAAGCCATTGAAAAGAAATTATGTGCAAGAGTATAGGACAAATGGTAACAAATCTATTTTCCAGTCATAAAAGAGCAAAGGACACGTCAATACGGAATTCTAGGATTCCTCCTTGGGGCAAATACTTTAATGCATACCTCTTCGGTTGATCTATACCATACTCTATTCTCGTAAGATGATAGACACTAGCTAACAGTCAGCCATGAAGATAATGCGTGCAATATCAAAACAACCAATTAAGAAAAAATTGTCTTTCTAACAAGATATTATCGAGCAATTGCTGGTTTTTTTTCATGAAGAAACTAACGTTGCAAATACGTTGTTTAGAACCTAGTTCACAAGTATTAATGTGGACCTAACAAATGAGAAATATGGAAAATGGCAATAGGAAAATACCAAAAAAGAACCTCCTGGGGAAGGATAGCTTGACAAGAAAATGCAGAGTCTAGCTTATTATCGTTCCAAGTATATGTGACCTTCTAATGATTCATAGAAAACAAGTTCTAACAAAAACAAACAAACAAAACAAAATTTCTCTGATATTCAACACTTCTCGACCAGGTAATTGATTTAAAGGAAAGTATCTTCTGAAAAATGAGTAACCAACTCAAAGAAAAGAGCATATAAATGGCCTAAATAAGAAAAAGGAAGAAACCTGAACATATGTATTTGCTGCAGGAATAAGATGAGCGTTCTTTGGTCCACTGAAAGCTGAAAAACCAGAATTGCATTAGTCATGACTCATCTATGCCACTTTTACAGACTCATAAAACTCTTGTTATTTACTGTTTGCTAAAATGCATTAATGAGATAACAACAAACAAAATCAAGCACCCAATATTTCTTTTAATGTAAATATATAGAAAACATGTACCAGTCCCTCTTACCAGTTAATGCCCATGAACCGAAGAATCTTGTAAATATAAGCATTGCCAAGCCACATGTCAATCCGATAAAGAGCAAGATAGATATGTGATGTTGAGCTTCATTTCTATCCTGCACCAATACTAGATAGTCAGACAATATAATAAAATCATGCTAAGAGAAAATGGTGATTAATATTGCACATGATCTAGCACAAGAATCCAAAAGCACACATTATGGATTTATTGGCAGGCGTTCCAAAATTTCCTAATCTGGCAACCAATCCCTCTGTTCTTTTCAGCTTAAGAAAGTTCATACCTTCATGTTCTGTACAATACATAATACGATTCTTAGAATCCTTTAATTTCCTGGCAAGTTGCACCATTGCCGAAGAAAATTCATATTCTGAATCAATGTGGCAAAAGGAATGTACCAAAAACATGGAAAAGGAGTGTCGAACTCATTTTCGCAATCAACACAAGCATACAAATTGATTCACCATAATGTCACATAAGCATCAGGACAAGAGGAGAAACTAACCCCTTTAGCAAGGGCAGTAGCAACCATATTTGAAGTTGCAACAGAAAGGAACATGAACACATAACTCAGACTATCACACATCACAGTTCCAGGTCCTAGAAAAATAGCAGAAAACAGACTCAGCATCCATAAGTTAAACCAATACAGAAAAAGCGGAGGTGGGTTAGGCCAGTTGGTCGGGACAATCTGCCCGCCCCATCGCTAAGTTCGAATTCTCTTCTCTGTACATTAGAGTAGTTTAGAATATATATATATATGTATGTATGTATATTTATCGTATTGGTCAAAAAAAGAAAGTAATAAATCAATAAAACCCAAATAAAAAGAACAAGTGAAGCAGAATAATAGAGTACCCACCCAAAGCAGCAAGCTCAATAGAGCTTCCCTGACCAATGACGACTGTGTCAATGAGACTCATAAGTGGGCCACACAGCCAAAGACCAGTGGCGGGTCCTGTAAAAACTGCAATCTCCTTCATCTGATCCCATGTGCTCTTACTCTCCAATTCTTCTCTCTTAACCTCCAGAACTTCAACTTCTTCAGATACTGGAGAAGCATGGCTCCCATTGTCTCCGATAAGAACCCCGTCGCCAATGCAGGCGGTTGCGAACCGGTTACGGCGGCGTAATGGGGTGGAGAAGTGAAGTTTGGGGAGGCCAGGTGGCGTGTGGTTAAAGCGTGGGGTGAAATAGAAATGTGGTGGGTTTGTGAAGAAAAGAGTAGGGTTTTGGAGGAGAGGAGGAGAGTGGGCTACCAGGGTTTTGGTTTGCATTTTTTTTTTTACTTTCCGGGAAAGTGGGGAACTTTCTGGGAAAATAAAGGAGAGAAAGTTGGGAAAATGAAAGAAAAAGTTAAGAAGGATATCCTTGTCCAGCAGGAGAGGAGAGGATGATGGAAGGCGAGTGGTTTGTATTGGTCCAAGTTCAAGTGAACCGGGTTGGTGCCTCGTGGAAGGATTGCGGCCTTTTCGTGTTCTTCTTTGGCGGGCGGTTAGGGGTATTCAACATATTTATATATAGGAAAATTAATAAAAAAATGATTGAAAATTTTTAGTTTTAACGATAAAGATAAAATAAAGAGTAAAGTAAATAGTACTAGATTTGACTTTTTAATGTAAAAATATGATTTTTCGTTAAAATAAACAGTATCACGAACTTTTCGTTAAAATTTTCTATTTATATTTAGGATACTAATATAATAAGCTTAAATAAAATCCACATGGTATGGGTAAACACGATGTGATGTTAATGTTGTGACTATTATCGTACGCCATAAAAATAAATTAAAAGTACAGTTTTACACTCCAAGTGCTTGGAATAGTGACCCATTATCTTGGAATAAAAAATAAAAACAACCCACTACCGCCACATGGCAGCCATGTGCTCTGAGATCTCCTTTGCTTTCTTGGCATGGGGGGAGATAACTTCATTTGCCAACTACTATTCATATCCTTCCTCGCCTCTTCTTTGCCCTATTGCCTCTTCTCTCCATAAAATCAAATCAACGAGGCATTTCTTCTACTTTCGTAAATGAAATGCTTTTTCAGAAAGCACTTTTTGTTTTGGTAAAGGGACTCGAGTTTTGTATACATTTTTGTTTACAACATGTTCAAACGCATACCCCTTGAACTCTTTTTCGAAATCTTTGCAAGATTGCCTGTGAAATCTCTGTTGCAGTCGAGACACGTTTGCAAATCTTGGAACGCTTTAATTAGCAGCCCAAGTTTTGTAAGCGCGCATCTCGACTAGAATGCCAGGAAAAGTGCTGGTGGTTATCTACTTATCAGCACTAGCAATGCAAAGTGTTTGTCACTCTTTTGTGCTCAAACATATGTCAAGTGTTTGGATTTTGAGCTTCCTAGGGACTTGATCAGTTCCGGTTTCTCTGTTTTCGGTTCATGCACTGGTTTGGTTTGCATATCTGATGCTACATTTGACAATTGTATGTATCTATGGAATCCGTCAATCAGAAAAATGAAGAGACTTCAAATGCCTCATTTGTTGCACGCAATTCGCTATCACTACACTCGGGTTTGGCTTCGATCATTGAGAAAACGATTATAAAGTTGTGCAAATTGTGAGGGCTGGATGCGCAGAGAGTATCTGCGAAGCTGAGGTTTACAGCCTTAGGTTGGATTCTTGGAGAAGAATCAGGTCATCTGTTCCCCCGGTTTCACATAATGCCTATTTGCAGGATAAAAGTGCATGCTTGAATGGAGTTGTGTATTGGATTGTTGAGGATTTCTCTCCACGTTGCTACTCGATCCTATCATTTGATCTGCGCAGCGAGAGTTTCCAGACCATGACGCTTCCTGAAAGACTAGTAAGCGTGATCAAGACAACTAGTAATGCAATTAGTATTCATGTACTCAAGAAATCTCTCTTTGTTTCATCTAAGACAAAATGTGAATGATCGGTACTGTGACATATGGGTTCTGGGAAGGGATACTTGGAAAATGATTCACACAATTATTCTTCCAAGAAGTGGAGAGATAGCGTGGCCGCTAGGCATTACGACAAAGGATGAAGTTCATCTTGCGGTAAGAAAAGAAAACTGGCATTCCCGAGAGTTGGTTTTATATGATCCTAAATCACAACAGGTTAAGGATACAGGAATCGAACTGAGTTTTTATGGCTTGAGCAGATACATTGAGGTGTATAACGAGAGTCTAGTTTTACTTGACTGAGTTACAAGTCTCTTTTGGATATTGTTGGATGCTGGTCCATTCTCATTCCGAAAATACTGGGAATGGGATTGGAACCCCTTGATTCTGACTGCGAGTTTTATTTCGGGG
The DNA here is from genome assembly GCF_041283825.1 of Pyrus communis. Classification (NCBI taxonomy): domain Eukaryota; kingdom Viridiplantae; phylum Streptophyta; class Magnoliopsida; order Rosales; family Rosaceae; genus Pyrus; species Pyrus communis. Next base: position 29,430,011 of record NC_142569.1, read on the forward strand.
CTGGTGTAGTTCATGTATTTTTCTGGATCTGTATTCATCATTTTTCAAATCAAAAGTACATTGTGTTAAACTGAAATCTCATCTTAATGCAATGTTTAGCTATCAAATGGCAACTTTGAACGCCAAAATTATGTACACAGTTAATAGGAAGCACTTATATATTCTACATTGAAAACCTGACAAATTGGTCAAGAGAAATACAAGTTGTCAATGCATAAGGAAAAGCTAGCGTCAATCGTGTGTGACGCTTTCCTCAGCCATTGATGTTTGCTGGACTCACAGTGAGTCCTATACTCATCACCGTTGAGAACATTGTTATAAACACTGGCTCGCAATCCCAAATATTTGTAGAAATTCACTACACAATGGAACGGAGATGGAAAATGCAGTAAATCCTTTGTTCTTCAGAGCTTCAATCATCGTATAAGCAACAACAATCTGGAACACATGGTGATCAGCGGCAGCAACATATGTGTATGTGTAAAACACTGAGTTGTTAAAAATGTATTGACAAGAACGTATTAAATAAGCAAAACCAGATACGTTAAATATGGAAATTGTTAGACAAATAAGGAATATGGTTGGAGTCCTTGTGTAATTGTATATAATATTATTATTGGAAGAATAAGCCGTCCTACAGCCGTCAAGCCGTCCTACAGCCGTCCTACAGTCGTCCTACTTTGTCCTACCTACACACTAGCCGTCCTACAGCTGTCCTACCTTGTCATACCTACACACTAGGACGGCTACCTTGTCCTCTACAGCCGTCCTACCTTGTCCTACCTACACACTAGGACGGCTACCTTGTCCTACCTACACATTTGTATCATGTATATATATCCTTGTAATCTTGTAGAGAAAAATCAACGAAAAAAAAGCATTCTCTTCCATATTTTCCACAAAGCATTCTCTTCCATATTTTCTACATGGTATACAGAGCAGGTTTATAACCCTAGCCCTAATTTTTTTTTTTCGGCAGCTTTCTCTGCCGTTCCCATGGCTGTTCGTGGCCCATCCCGTCCCTCCTCTGCTCGTCCTCCCCTCCACTGCACCTACTGCAATTTTGATTATCATACCCGAGACACTTGCCATAAACTTCATGGCTATCCCGTTGGCCATCCCCTCCATGGCCAACCGTGGCGACCACCGCGCCGTGCCACTGCTTCCAGTTCTTCCCGCAGTCATGCACCTTCCAGTCCTCCCCGGCAGCCACGGTTTTCTGCTTCCCGGCCCCATAATTTCACCCAGGCCCATCACGTGCAAGGCACCCAAACCCCCGCCTCCTCTTCTACTCCAGCGACCCACCAAGTGCACGGGGCCCAGCCCACTTTGCATGACTTGCAGCTTGCCATGCCTGACCTCTCTGCCGAGCAGCACTCCCGTGTTCTAGCTGCTCTACGTGACACCACCACCCCTCTTCAGGCCAATGCCGTTCTCACTACTGATTTTGCCCAAGGTTTGTTACCTGTCACCTCTCGTCATGGTCAATGGATTCTTGACAGTGGTGCTACGGATCATATTACTTCTTCCGTTTCATGTTTGGTTAATCGTTCTCCTTCACATTTGCCGCCTGTTTCTTTGCCTAGTGGTGCTTCCGGTCCCATTACTTTTATCGGCACTCTTCCTTTAAATTCATCAGTTACTTTGAAGGATGTTTTATGTGTCCCTAATTTCCGAGTGGACCTTTTATCGGTTGGTAAACTTACAGATGGATTATCGTGTTCCATAACCTTCTTTCCTTCTTGGTGTGTTTTGCAGGACTTGGTTTCGAAGGCGATGATTGGTGTGGGTAAGCGACGTGGCGATCTGTATTACCTTGTGGCCCTTACCTCTTCTCTCCCCACCCGTCAACCTCTCTGCAACATCATTACCATCCCCTCCTCCCTCTGGCATAGGCGTCTTGGTCACCCCTCCTCCACTCGTTTGCAAGCTTTAGCATCTAGCTCTCTTAATTGTACTTTTGATTCTAGTCATATTTGTGATGTTTGTCTGTTGGCAAAACAAACTCGTCAACCTTTTCTTTTGAGTTCAATTTCATCAACTTTCCCTTTTGCTTTAATTCATTGTGATATTTGGGGCCCGAATCGTCAATCTTCTCTTTCTGGTGCTCATTATTTCTTAACTATTGTGGATGATTTTTCTCGCTTTACGTGGGTCTTCCTCATGAAACATAAATCCGACACTCAACAATTAATTAAGGATTTTTTTGCTTATGTCACTACCCAATTCCGCACTACCATCCAATGCATTCGTACTGAAAATGGTGGTGAATTTTTATCTCTTCGTAGTTTTTTCTCTGATCATGGGGTGCTTTTACAAACTTCTTGTGTTTATACCCCCCAACAAAATGGCGTTGTTGAAAGAAAACATCGTCATCTTCTTGAAACCGCTCGCACCCTTCGTTTTCAATCCCATCTTCCTATCAAGTTTTGGGGGGAATGTGTTCTTACCGCTACTTATCTCATCAATCGTCTCCCTACCCGTCTTCTCCATCATAAATCCCCATTTGAGGTTCTCTTTTCGAAAACCTCATCTTATGACCACTTCCACGTCTTTGGTTGTCTGGCATATGCCACCTCTGTCACTCCCACCACCAAATTTTCCCTCGGGCTCATCGTTGCATTTTTCTCGGTTATCCTCATGGACAAAAGGCCTATACCCTTTACGATCTCGACAATCACCGCATTTTCACTAGTTGAGACGTCATCTTTCACGAAACTACTTTCCCTTATGCCGTTTCTCACCCTCCTATCCCATCCTCTTCGCCTACCCTACCCATCCCACCCCCTCTGGACTTTACATATAACCCACCCCTTCCTGCCCCGACGCCTCACCCTCCTCCACCTTCCTCCCCTTCCACGCCTCCCACAGATTCCCTTGATGCCCCATTACCCGTTCCTCCCCATGCCCCTGCCCTCTCGGCATCCCCTCCTTCCCCCCCGCTACTTCCTTACCTTTCACCCTTTTACCCACGGACATCCCTACCCCCCCCCCCCCCCACTACCTACCAATCCTCCCCTTCCCCGCACCTCTTCCCGTGCCCATAAACCTCCATCCTATTTAAAAGACTATGTTTGCTCGCAGGTGATTCTGCCATCCCACCCATCTTCGACTTCGCAACCCGGTTCTACACAAGGTACGCGATATCCACTTTGTAATTTTCTCTCTTATCACCGTTACTCTCCCAGGCATTTTTCTTACATTAACTCTGTCAGTCGGACTGTGGAGCCTTCCTCCTTTGCCGAGGCTGCCACTGACCCCAATTGGCAACGTGCTATGACTGAGGAGTTTCAAGCTTTACATGCTAATGGTACTTGGACTTTAACTTCCTTGCCCCCTGGCAAAATTCCCATTGGTTGTAAGTGGGTGTACAAACTCAAGCACAATTCCGACGGCTCTATTGACCGCTACAAAGCTCGTTTGGTTGCTAAAGGCTTCACTCAGGCTGAAGGTATTGATTATCATGACACTTTTTCTCCTACTGCTAAGATGATTACGGTGCGTTGTCTTCTTGCTCTTGCTGCTAGTCAGTCTTGGTCTCTTCATCAGCTTGATGTTAATAATGCTTTCTTACATGGTGACTTACATGAAGAAATCTATATGTCTCCTCCTCCTGGTCTTCGGCGACAGGGGGAGAATCTTGTGTGTCGCCTTCACAAGTCACTTTATGGTCTTAAGTAGGCTTCTCGCCAATGGTTTGCCAAATTCACTAGTGCCATCATTTCTGTCGGTTTTCAACAATCCAAAGCTGACTATTCATTGTTCACTAAAAAGTCTGGTATTTCTTTCACAGTTTTGCTCATTTATGTGGATGATATTGTGATTACAGGCAATGATGCTAGTGCCATTAATTCTCTGAAGTCTTTTCTCCGTGATCATTTTCGGATAAAAGACCTTGGTGATTTAAAATATTTTTTGGGTATTGAGGTTTCTCGTTCCAAACAAGGGATTTATATTTCTCAACGCAAGTATGCATTAGAGATTCTCAAGGACTATGGTTTTTTGGGAGCACGACCCATTGCTTTTCCTATGGATGACACAAAATTATCTGATAAAGGAGAACTTCTCAAGGATCCTGAAAAATATCGATGATTAGTAGGTCGGTTAATATATCTCACTATCACTTGGCCGGATATCACCTATTATGTGCATGTTCTAAGCCGTTTTATGCACGAGCCAAGGATATCTCATATGGATGTTGCGCTTCGTATTGTTCGTTATTTGAAGGCTACTCCAGGTCAAGGTTTATTATTTCGTTCTGACAACCAGACCAAGTTAACTGCGTTTTGTGATTCTGATTGGGCAGGTTGCCCTATCACTCGCCGTTCGACTACTAGGTATTGTGTATTCTTGGGCGGTTCTTTGATTTCTTGGCGGACGAAACGACAGAAAACCGTTTCGCTCTCTTCAGCAGAGGCGGAATATAGGGCCATGGCAGGTGCTTGTTGCGAGATAGTTTGGCTTCGTTTTTTGTTGAAGGATTTGAACATTCCTTTGGATGGTCCTTCCATTTTATTTTGTGATAATCAAGAAGCGTTACATATAGCTGCCAATCCTATTTTGCATGAACGAACTCGTCACATTGAGATGGATTGTCACTTTATACGAGATAAGATTGTAGATGGCACAATAGAGACCAAGCATGTGGGTACGGCACAACAGTTGGCAGACTTGTTTACCAAACCTCTTGGGAAAGAAAAGTTTTCGGGTATGTTACGCAAGTTGGGAGTTCTTGACATCCACTCTCCAACTTGAGGGGGAGTGTTAGACAAATAAGGAATATGGTTGGAGTCCTTGTGTAATTGTATATAATATTATTATTGGAAGAATAAGCCGTCCTACAGCCGTCAAGCCGTCCTACAGCCGTCCTACCTTGTCCTACCTACACACTAGCCGTCCTACAGCCGTCAAGCCGTCCTACAGCCATCCTACCTTGTCCTACCTACACACTAGGACGGCTACCTTGTCCTCTACAGCCGTCCTACCTTGTCCTACCTACACATTTGTATCATGTATATATATCCTTGTAATCTTGTAGAGAAAAATCAATGAAAAAAAAGCATTCTCTTCCATATTTTCCACAAAGCATTCTCTCCATATTTTCTACAGAAATGTTTATCCGACATGCTTGTGATGCCATTTGTGGCCATTCTTCACCAGTAATACCGTAATGTAACAAGTTGCAGAGGACTACATGACCACCGCCGTTCATTGCACTGGCAACCACCAGAGCCTTTAAAGGTCTGAGTGAATCTTTCATACCGAGACTGGGAATAGAAGAGGAAACATGAAAGTAGTTTTAGCAATAAGAACCTCAATTTCATAATTATCAAAGGAAAAGAGGTAAATAAGTATAGGATAAGCATGCGGAGGCCATAGAAGTAGTCAAAACTAGGAAGTTGAAATACAAGATATCAGATTCAGCATGCCACTATGAGCTTAACGCGATTGATATAGTAGTTTCTTGCAGAGATGATCGATGATGCAGGAGAGATGAAAGTCATCACACCTTGCACTTTGAGCAGCCAATCCAAAAAGAATCGCAGGCCATGTTAACCCCCGAATCTACTGACCGAAAGTACATCTTCAGTTAACAAGACTGCAGAAAAATTGAGTGAACAGGTGGCCTTAGTTAATCCCCAAATCTACTGTGAGAATATCTATATAACAAGCTGCTTGGACAAGTGCACTGAAGGTTTTTCATATAATCCCTCAAAGTTATATGTGAGATTCCACACAACCCAAGCTAAAGAACAGAAAACATTCAACGGTTATGAACTCTGTCATTATGGTACCTTACAAAACCAAGAACTATCAAACTTTCTATGCATAGGAATCAGGAACAAGCAACATTTATTTTAACCGAGTGAGGATTTGTCCAAAACAAAACGAACCTGAACATATTTGCTTCCTGCAGGTATAATATGCGCATTCTTGGGTCCGGCAGAAGCTGAATAAACTAACATCAGAGAATTCATCAGCCACTAATGGCGTATTCTTTTCGTGCAAACTCTAAAATGGTACAAAACTACAAACAAGTTAATTTAACAAGCCCAGCTCAGTGTCATATAAATATAACCACAAGTTGAACCAGCCTTGATTACCGGTTAGTGCTCATGGACCAAGGAATTGTTTGAACAAAAGCATCAGAGTTCCCCAAGTCAACCCCACAAAGAGCAAGATAGATATCTGATGCTGCAGGTCATTTTTATCCTGCACTAGTACAGTAGTACTATCATGTAAAAAATGTAACCGAAAGAGAGGAGCACATATTAAGAAGAGAACTAAGAAACTGCAAAATTCATGTATTGGAAGAAGTTCTAGGGAAGTTCTAGGGTTAGTCTAAATCCTAGTCGGCAAGCATGGGTGTATGTATGGTACATTGGCTGTCATAATTGTCATAGTGGTGACAGTTGTTGATTGTCCTCACCTTTAGTTGTAGGTAAAACATAAATCAAGGAAGTGTTGTTCCATGTTTTCTGCTTTACTTTTCCATGTTTTCTGCTTTACTTTTCCATGTTTTCTGCTTTGCTTTTCCTTTTTTTCTGCTTTGCTTTTCCTTGTTTTCGGCTTCTGTTTCTTTTCCTTTCTTCCGCTCATTTATATGAGTTTTCCTTGTACTTGGTTTTATATAATACAAAATATAGACATTCAAAATTCAATATCATGTTACAACAAAAACAAAAGCACAAGACAAGGCTCAAAAAATTTAACACCAACAAACTACTTATTACTATTGTATACACAGTAGTGTTTCAAAAATGCACGATGCGGTATACAATAATTCTGTAATCGTAGAAAATGCAGAATAAACTACACTTTCATAGTAACTCTTGCATAGCAGCTTTTTCAAAAGCCCTGTACGAAGGGATATACACAGTGGGTAGCCATAGAGAATCACGAATCACCATATACTACTTGAACGAAACAGATAAGAACACATGTACATATGCGTGTAAATATGTGTATCAAATTGATGCCATCCATTCCTCAGTAAGTACAGAATGATGCTTATAACAATTGATCACATCACACTACAAAAAACAAGAACACCAGCGAAGAAATGAACCCTTTTGGCGAGCACTGTGGCAACCATATTTGATGTTGCAATTGAAAGGATCATGAACAAACAATTCGTGTTATCTCAAAACACTGTTCCAGGACCTGCCCATCCAAAACCACAATCAAATTGATGAACCCTTTTTCTCAATTCCAAAATTCAAATTCAGTCTTTAAAAAAGAAAGTTCATATACTAAAACATCAACAGTTCAACAAGCTAGTTTAAAACAGTAGTTGTAGTAGTAGAACTCATCCTTACCGAGAGCAGCAAGCTCAGTCGAGCTGCCCCGGCCAGTGATGGCCGTGGAGATGAGACTCATCACGTTCCAGAAATCCACAACCCCGTGGCGGGACCTCTCCATTTCTTCCATATGATATGTTCCGCCAACTCCTCTCTCTCTTCATCTTCACCCCCAGATTTTAATTTCTCCTTCTCCTTCTTCTTCTCCTCTCCCAACCAAACCCACATTACTGTTATTTGGGGCACTCCCGCCAATACATGTAGTTATAGAGCTCTTGCAACGATCACTCTTCGATGCAAAAACACGAAAAGTCGACGGCTGATATTCGTAGCAAATACTTGATTGGCAGAGAGGTGAAGAGTGAAGGGTGAGAGAAGAGTTTGGGGTGATGGGTTTTGATTTGAGCATTGTGGGAGTGGAGAGCCATAGTCTTCAGCTGCATTTTTGTGCAAGTATAATGCAGGAGTTGGACATTTTTGTGTATGTAGATGTTGATGGAAATTTGAGAGAGACGCCGACAGGTGAGCATCTAGCGGCAATTCAAACGCTGCACCCATCAATCTGGAAGATCTGGAAAGATTATGAATACAAGTCTTTCTTTTATTATTTTTGTTATGATCTGGAAAGATTTTGAAGCAAGTTAGCTTGCATGGTTTGGTTTATTTTCCCGCATTTCTTTAATATTTTTTTTTCTGTTAAGATTCCTTAGATTACACACGGTAGAAATAAAAATTGTATGATTTTTTGTTTTTTTTATCACAAATAGTCATTGAAATTGACACATCACATCAGTTTGGTCTTTAAAGTTGAAAATCAATTAATGTCATTCCTGTATTAATTCATCTTTGTTTAACATTTAATTGTATGTTTTAGTTTGTTATTTACAATTTTAAGCAATCTAATTAAAACAGAACATGAATAAGAAATATGGGACAGAAATGTAATTTCACATAACCAAATTTTGCTGTTTTTTTTTTCAAAGCCTCACCTACATGTAATCCTAACATATCTCTAATTAATATTAAAAATAAAAATAAAAATAAAAAACTTCCCACCCCACATTCTCTGTCACTCACTTCCTCTCTCCTTCTATTTCAAAAAATAAAATAAAATAATTTCTCACACACTTTATGTGTGCCCATATACTAGTGTATATAAACAAAACAGTTCAAGATGAATCGATTGAAACCAGCTTATTTATTCAATTAATATTTGGATTATTGGTAATTCACTAAGAATTATACTAATCTCTTAGCTTACAAGGCATATATAATAATTAAGACTTTCTAGTACCCCCAACGATGTCACATTTTTCGATTAGAAACAAGATAACTTGTGGTGTAAGTAATATTTAACTATGTAATGTTGGCATGAGCCAATAATGGCACGCCTAGCACACCAATGCATACAGTTTTGGCTTTTATCCTAGAATTTTATTGGCATTAACACTAATTAATTTGGTTAGAAGTTGGATTTGTTGGTGCGTTGTCTGATTCGTTTCATTAATTGTGTTAGGCTTTTCGCATTGGTATAATAGTGAGACAACTGACCTGGTTTTGGAGCCAAGGAGATTATGATCAAACAATCGATTTAGTTTCATTGCAAGTGGCCCTTTACTATAGTGGTGAAAAGGTATTGTAACTTTGCATGACGGCGTGGTTTCGAATCTCGTCAATAGCTAATCTAACATCTAACTTGCTGACGCTATCGCTCGACTTAAAAAAATAAAAAAATAAAAAAAATTTTGATTCAGTTTCATTGGAGTAAAATAAAATTAAAAAATCATTGCTCTTTCTAATAATTAAGTCTTAAAAATTTTGCAATTTTTATTTTATGATGTATATCACGAAATAATCTGAAAAATTAACGATTAAATTTCGCAGAATCTTTATAACGATAGTTTTTCATAAAACTCGTATGCCTACTCTTGTAGTGGAATTCCAAATTTTATTTGAGATATAATAGTTTGACTACGCCATGGCCAGCTCGTTCTTTACCTCCGGTCACACGTTTTTGTTTCTTATTATATATCAATCAGGCAGTCCCCACAAATTGAATCGACTTGTGAAGTTGCTAATAAACGAAAGAGGATTCTCTTTGGATTAGGAACCCCACATCCTAGTCATTCATCGTATATCGTGCGATCAGTTTTTGTTAGATAATATTTGTGTTTAATTTTAAATTAAAAAAGTCAAATAATTTTTTACCACACGATACACGATGAATGACTAAGATGTAATGATCTCTAGGATTCCCACAAAGTGGATCCAGATGGGATCCAATTCCCATAAACAACTCAGGGTTGGTGGATTGGAGTCCTGGGAAAGGGATCCGCTTCGGATCCCTTTCACCAAGTCCACCAAGGCCACAAATCTGAATCTTTCAAATTTGATCCAACGGCTACAAATAAGAGCCCATTTTAAAAGTTATAATAACTTTAGCCGTTGAATCAAATTTCAAATGTCTGAATTTATGGCCTTAGTGGAAGGGATCCGGAGAGTACTGGACGCATTTTCAAGGCATGGATATATACTCATTATTATTATAATATAATAATTTTTAGATTGAGACGTGACCCGTTTCATTTAAGTTACTATTACTTTTAAAAATGCACTTACAATTTACAAGTGTGCTTTAGTAGTTTATGTGGTATTATGTAACCTAATTTAATATCGTTAGGCTACATGGCTAACTTAGATAAATACAACAGATTGATACGTTAGTATTTAATAGCAAATGTTTAAGAGTTTCTTCATATTTGTATGGAAGAATAATGTTAGGGAGATTCATTTTTAAATTAAATATGCAAATTATATGATGTGTCATCAATAGAAAATAAGCATGTTAATTAACACTTAGTTAATATTTCAATTGTTAACAGCCATATCAAATGGTTTACAAAATTTAGTCTAAATAGTCGGTCTCCCTAGTATTATCCTTGTCTGGAAATATCTATATATCTTCACTTCTCAATGACAATAACATTAGCATGATTTTTTTAATTCACCACTCTCAAAATTTAAATTCGTCTAATAGTAATAAGTAGGGTAATAAGCATTACCATCATTTAAGGGTGGTGAGCAAAAATACAATCATATTTTGATTAGTTGCCTTTAGCTCCCTACCTCGCCTTAATCTATTTGGAACATATGATCAAGCATAATGATGCTAGTTATGGAAGAACCCCTAAATTCGAATTAAGTCCATTTTTATTGATATGTAGTTTTAGAATATTAAATCAAACCTAGACTTCACAAGTTTTCCGGCTAGGGCTAAAGTAAGCGTGTGGCTATGTAAGTACTTGCTAACAAAATAAAACAAGCATTTCTTAATAATAGGATATGCCATTGAGATCTTGTTTATGCCAAGGTCAATAGAATTGATTCTTTTATATTAAGAGGGTGTAACATATAAGATACATGAATTTTGTTGAGTTTTTAGAGTGATAGACTTTTACGAATTTATAGTATACTTTTGCTACTATTATAAACTCTATAAAATGTCATATCCTTTAATGATATACTTATGTGGACAAAAAAGAGTTAAAATGATAAATTTTGCAAAATTTTAAAGAGTTCAATGCTATAACTTTTTAGAATTATGTGGATAGTCGGGTACTTTTTAACGACCGATTTATTGCAAGCATTATTATTTTGAGTTTTCATTATTGAACCATGACAAAATGGTCTTATGATGTGGTGACAACGATGATGGAAGTGTCACATGGTGATAGTTGGCAAGATGGTGGTAGTAAAGTTGGTGTTTTTGGTGGAGACGATAATATATAGTAGGGGTGGTGATTGTGGTGTTCGGGTGGTGAAGGAGTAAGGATGGGGGCGGTGGTGATGGGGTGGTGGTGATGGTGATGTCATGATTATTTTAAGTTACTTTTGTATTTACAATATTGCCCCTCTGCTATTCTATTGTTAAAGAGTTTCTGAACTGGGGTCTGATGTAGATAGATATAGGCAAAATTGGTGGTACGGTCTTTTACGTATAGCTGGGGTTCTTTATTAGCCTGAATATTTAGATCTGAAAACTTGAGGAACTATATAAGGATTCGGATCCGGATTCTCTTTGTGAGGATCTTAAGGGTCTTCACATCCTATTCGTTCATCGTATATCATGCCGTTAGAAATTATTTTGAATTTTTTTATTTAAAATTAAACATAAACAGTACCTATCGATTTCTGATCGTACGATGTACAATAAACAGATAGAATGTGATGATCGGAGAGAATCCTCATCCGGACTATAGCACGAAGAATCGTTTCGACTATCAGTTTTCGTACGGAATTGTGGAATTGTTTAATTTAATTGGCGACATACACAGGCATCTAAGACTTAATTTGATCAAGGGAGACCAGACCAATATGCAGGAATAATTTGACAGGACGAGCCTTCCATTCATATGTCATTTAAGACTGTAGATTATTAATTAATATTAGGGCTCTTTAGGCAAGGTAAGATATATATTAAAGATGTTGCTGTTGGTGATCATACCATACAAAACATGCAGGAGGACGAGGGGAGGGTGCCAGCCGGTACTGGTTCTGATTGGGAGAAAGCATACATGAATACTAATACACTAAGATATACTAATACACTAAGATATACTAGACACTAATGGGTTTAATTAAATCAATTAGTTAAACAAATATATGTTTCTTATGTTCTTAGAGTGGCTTAAATCATCTTCTTGTTGTGTGTGTGTGTGTGTGTGGATATAATATATATATATATTACAAGTATGCATATGCTTTTTTGTCTCCAAGACATAGTACTCAACTCAACTACTGATATATATATATATATATATATATGTATGTATGTATGTATGAATGTATATGCATATATATCTTTGAATGTAAGACCAAATCGATCCACAGTTGGGCAAGTAAAAACAAGAGAGCTTCCAAGAAGTTCAAGGGAAACTTCACAGATACTCAGATACATACATACATGCAGCTGCTCCAAACTTCACAGATCCTAGCGTTACTCATTAGTCAAAACCTAGACATAGAATATGCAAACGAGCTCTTGACGAATGAAACAAAATAATGCAATTTCACGCTTTGCATATGCCTAACCATAGCAAGCCCTCAAGGTTGACATAAAAAAAATGTAAACAGAAGTGTTCAAATTTGGAAGTCCGCACTTTTCTTCTCTGCTGTAACTCGCGTTTGGCATCCACTACCCACCCACTCTTGTAGTCAAACAAATCAGGCCCTAGGCTCACAATATAAAATGTTTTATGGCCAATGATATTATAAAAAGATTAAACTGCCACCGATAAAACTCACCTAACTCGCTGTCGTTTCTCTCCAAAATCCAAATTATCATTTTTGTCACTTTCTTTTATGTTCACAAATAATTTTTTTACCTAAAACAATATATTACGTTCTATATTGAAAAAATAACTTAGTATTGAACTTACTATTCATGGAATTTAAACTTAACATCTCTCATTCACAAATATTTTATTTATGATAATCTTTTTATTTACTAAATGAGGGGATTCCACCGTTAGATTTCTTTCAACACAACTAGATTTTGTTATACTCCACTAGTATAACAATTTTTCATTGTAATTAAAAACTCAATTCATTATATCATCTAGTAGTAGGATCTAGTGATATTTATTTTCATTTGTGAATGAGAGATCTTAAGTTCGAATTTTGTACATGACAAGTTTGATACCAATTTATTTCCACCATAGTTTCATGTATGAAAAGAAAAATCAATTCAGCATACATTTTAGTGTTCTAAAAATCGGCCTAGACGACGCCTCGGCGCTAGGCGGCAGAGCTCCGACCCGATTTAGACCAAAATGTTCAGTTAGGTGGGGAGGACTTAGGCGGCCGCCTAGGTGCTCGCTAGGTGCCTTAGGCGGGCTAGGCGGCAGTCTAGGCGGTTTGAATCTCGCTGTAATTTTCTCAACAGATCTACAACTTCTGATGTACGTAGTAGTAAAGCCCCGACGAATTTCTGCAGCTCGTCTCTGTGAAGATGAGGGAAGAGAGAGTGCGAAGAGAAAAAGATAGTATTAAACGTTTCAAAGAGAGAGTACTAAACATTTCAATCTATGATGGCGCAAGTTGGATTTGAGATCCAATTTTGAGGTTCTGAAGGGGCGAAGAAGAAGAACGAAGATGAGGGAAGAGAGAGAGAGAGAGACTAAAAGAACCATTTTTGAGGTTTTGAAAAGACAAAGAAGAAGAAACGAATAGGATTGGTTGCGTGAAAAAGGTAAGGTGGAAAGCTGGTGATTACCGTGGTCCATCTTGGGTGATGTGAAAGAGGTAAGGTGGACAACTACTACTTGAAGGGTTATCAAATTGTTTTAAGCATGAAAACCACCCACTTGCGTGGGCTTTTTATATTTTTAAAAGTTTGGGGTATATATTATATGTATATAAATGTTATATAAATTATTTAGATAATATTTTGTTTTTTTCCTTAGGCAAGCATATTATGTATGTACATAAACCATTCACATATGTATGTTCTTCTATAAGAAATAACATATTATTCAATAATTATTTACATTTGATATAGTAAGTTTAATTAATTCATATAATATATAAGAAATTTACCTAAATCCGCCTAGACCCCGCCTAGCCGCATAGGTGCTAGGCGCTAGGCGCCATCCCACCGCCCAACTAGCGCATAGCGTTTTTTAGAACCTTGATACATTTTACTTATTGTAACAAGAAAATACTTAAATATTATTTTTATGCTCTTACAACGAGTTAATGAAAGTAGTAAGGCCAGGGGCTAAAGACCATCTTCATTTGACCTCTCAAAATGACACTGTTTATGAAATCTAACCCTCTCAAATTTTTGTTGGGGCTTTAGGGGATAGAATGCAAAATTATCTGAGGGTCTGTTTGATAAACAATGATAATAGTTTTGAGTTAAAAAAAATGAAAACTGATTTCAAAATTTAAAATAATTTCATTTGTCATTTTTTGTTGCCATTTTTTTTTTTTTGAAAGTGAAAATTTCATTAATAAACAGATTAAGAAACATCAATATCAGGAATCAAATTCCAAGTTTACAAATCCAACATCGACAAGGGATCCACACCTAACTAACAAGATAAGCTCACAAAATCTAAGAGCCTGTTTGGTATCCCATTTGAAATTTTTTATCATTTCTCAAAACATTTCTTAAGAACATTTCTTGAAAACAATTTTCTTTAAGACTCAAAAAGGTGATTGGTTTGCGATTTAAAAATTTTAAATTTTATGACTTAAACTAGACAAAGATATCTAAAAAGAAACACAACAAACCAAACCCAAATGACAAATCAACATTAAATCTATCCTCGAAAAAACGAGAGAGTGACCCGAACGCAACCCCAAACAACAACCCAACGCAACCCGTAGCTGAATCACCCATAAACCAAGATCCCAACCACGAATAGAGTATCATGAGCAAGATCGCGCCCAAAACCACGTCAAAGCATCTACCACAGGTCAAGCAAGGTGGATTTGACATAACACAAGATGTAGCCGCCACAAAATCAATCGAGGAAAGTAATTCCCCCATGAAACAGGGTCGAAGAAGATGTGATAAAACCAAAAGGCATTGAGGAGTGGCAAGTGGGAAGGAAAATGAGAGGAAGAGCCCCCCATTCGAATCTCGGCTCGCTACAGCAAGCCCAGGAAATCTACGAATACGATTTGGAATCTGAAGAAACCCAATTGACTGACTCGAACCTATACATGAGATCGAAAACCGCAGAGTAAATCACCCTGTCAACCACAATCGATCCCGCATCAGAGATCATGAGAAGCAATGACAAGAAAAAACTTAGGGGAGAGGAGGAAGAGGCAGGAGACGACGTATAGGTAGATGGAAAGCTAGGGGAAGACACGAAAGAACAAGGCAGAAAGGAAAGAGGGATTGCAGTGGATCCCAAGTTGGAGCAAAGGGTCGGCGGCTAAGAGTTTACAGAGTTAAGGTTTGGATATGAAAGGGAGAGAATTTTGGAGCATTTTTCATGTCATTATTTTGTTGCCATTTCCTAAACACCAATTCTACGCTACAAAGCATGCATCATACGTTAGTCTCAAAACTTGATATCTAGGACTTTCTGATTTTGACTCAGACGCTTTACTCTTTCCTTCGTTTAATTAGGCCATCTCTAACCGAATGGGCTATGTTTAGCTCCCATTCAGATTATAGCCCTGCAAGAAATTATGTTTTAATGAATAGTACCAGACCATATATATACCATCTTTAATAGAAGGGGGCTATTTTTTAGCCCCCTTAATAATTTATTATTTTAAAGTTTGCTCTTTAACTTTATTGGTTAATTGAATTAAACTACCATATTTATAAATGAGTAACTCTCCATATTTCTCTAAATAATTTTTCGGAATGCTATGTCACATCCTGGCCCTGGGCGAATCACTTCCCCGGCCCGCTCCACCACCGTAGCATAATATTGTCCGCTTTGGGCTTACCATTCCCTCACGGTTTTGTTTTTGGGAACTCACGAGCAACTTCCGAGTGGGTCACCCATCATGGGATTGCTCTAGCCCCCTTCTCGCTTAACTTCGGAGTTCCTATGGAACTCGAAGCCAGTGAGCTCCCAAAAGGCCTCGCGCTAGGTAGAGATGGGAATATACATATAAGGATCACTCCCCTGGGCGATGTGGCATGTTACAATCCACCCCCTTAGGGGCTCGACATCCTCGTCGGCACACCACGGCCAGTGTTAGGCTCTGATACCAAATTGTCACATCTCGGGACGGATCACTTCCCGGGCCCGCTCCACCACCGTAGCACAATATTGTCCGCTTTGGGCTTACCATTCCCTCAAGGTTTTGTTTTTGGGAACTCACGAGCAACTTCCCAGTGGGTCACCCATCATGGGATTACTCTAGCCCCATTCTCGCTTAACTTCGGAGTTCCTATGGAACCCGAAGCCAGTGAGCTCCCAAAAGGCCTCGTGCTAGGTAGAGATGAGAATATACATATAAGGATCACTCCCCTGGGCGATGTGGGATGTTACATGCTATGTTTGTTTTGCTTAAAAAAAAAATAAAAAAAATTTCGTATAGGAGTTTAAAGAATGTGAAGAATTGCAATAAAATGAGGTAAGATAATATAGAAGGATAAAAAGGATGTGAGAAATGACTTAGATATTTATAAGAAAAAAAATAGAAATTTTTTATTTTTTATATTTAAATTTTGTCTTAAAAAAATAAAATTCAAATCCAACGGCTAGCTGACGTCAGCTAGCATGTGGGTTGCTGGCAGCTCGGCCCAATTTTTCAGGCTGGTTGGCTGGCTAAGGATGCCCAGCCTGCTAGCCATATGGTTGGATTTTGGCACGTGGGTCCCAACCCAGCCCTCCATTGGATATGAGTTTTGTATCAAAAGGGTCATATTTTAACTTAGAGCCCTTTGGTCGGCCCGATTAGAGATGACCTTAAAGACTCGGTAAGTCCAAAGATAAGAACCCTTGAGCTGGCCTCATAACCTTTAGACCCAAAGTTATACTGAAAAACTAATTAAAAGTTTCATTTCTCGGGGAGGTCAGGTTCAAAAACTTATGCACCCTTTTCATAACTTTGATATATTCATTAGTAATGCTTTGGTATGGATCCAACTCCAGCTATAATAGAGCAAGATTCCTCCTGAGAAATGTGATTATCAACTAGCTCTTAGTCTAATAGTATTTTTCTTTCTATTGTTGGAGGAGGGAGGTCCTAGGTTTAAATTTTCATCCCTATTGAAAAATAAAATAATAATCTTCACACTCATTATCTCTGCCTACACTCTGCTTCTTGTTTCTACCTGCCAATAGATTTTTTATTTATTTTATCTAAAGACTAAGATAAACATGTGGAAAACTAAAGAAATGAAATATTATGATTCTAAAATAAGTGTGATGTCTCTGTGACTCCAATTACTATTTGACACATATTTATAATTTTTTTTTTTTAAATTTTATCGTCATAAGTTTAATAAATGTCAAACAATGATTAAGACCACAGAAAGGCTGCACATATTTTGGATGTAAACTAAATGGGTCAAAAATTGCCTCTTTATTTTTACAGCACAAGTTTATAAAGGAAATAATAAATAAATTAATTAATGCAAATGGAAACAAGAAAAATAATAACACAGCACATATTCAACGACTTTTTTTGGCTCCAAATCCTGATTCTTTAATTTCTGAAACTCCCGGGACGCCAGCTTGGACCAAGCCTCCTGCCACCAGACCTATACAACTGTATAAACCCACTTCGAAAAATATCATCAGAACAAATTCCCACCTCCCAAATCCAACCTCTCGCCCTCGGATTTCAAATTCTGCGATTTGGGTTTTGATCTCCTGTCCAGACCCAAAAATGGGTGCCTTGTCGACCATGCTCAAACACCCCGATGACATTTACCCGCTTCTGAAGCTCAAAATTGCATCGAGGCAAATCGAAAAGCAGATCCCGGCAGAGCCCCATTGGGCTTTCTGCTACACCATGCTCCAGAAGGTCTCTCGTAGTTTCGCTCTCGTTATTCAACAGCTCGGTACAGAGCTCCGCAACGCTGTAAGTTATATATGTGTGTGTGTGTGTGTGTGTGTGTGTGTGTCTGAGTGTGTATTTAAGTGTTAGTTCCTGTATCTGATCTATGTTTGTTTTTTTCTTTTTCCAAGTGGTGATTTCTGGGTTTTGAGGAATTTTCTTGGTTATGGACTTGACTGTTGATTAAATATGTTTATTTGGGATTAATGTTTTTTATGGACTGTTTTAGTAGAATTAAAAATTGTATTAGTGTTTTTATTCTCTTTTTTACTGATGGATGATGCTAATGGTTCACATCGGAGTTTTATTGCTTATACGAGAAAGGGGAGGCCCATTTTTTGTGGTTTTAAAAAATGTTTGGTAGTATTTTCTGTGGGTATTTTGATTGGTATTGGATTATGATCATCTACTTCTGTGGGTAGATTGATATTTTTCTGCTTTTGTTTGTCTTTCTCTGCATTTTCTGGGAGTTTGAGTCGAATCCGAGGTTAGACATAAAGTAACTTTCATTTCCGGCCTTAATTCTCTTGCGGAAGAGCTGTTGTTTACCTTGATTATTTCTTCTTCTTGAGATCCTTACAGACTACTACATTTTAATTCCCTTGTTACATTTTCAGCTTTTGTTTGTTTTTGCTGTGATTTTCTAACGTTGTTTTTGCTGTGATTTTCTAACGTTGACTTTTACGGTTTGCAGATCTGTCTATTTTACCTGGTTCTTCGAGCTCTAGACACTGTCGGTATGTTTCTGTTAATCTTTAGTCTTTTGCTTCATTTATATTTTCCTGTTAGTTATACAGGTTGCTCCTCGTTCCTGTGGATCGGTTGCCTGATTGTTACAAGTGACACTACATTGTAATTTAACTTTTGATTTCCTTCAGTGTGGCACTTATGTTGCTAATTTATTAACTAACCGTGTTTAATGATGTAATTTGTCCTGGTGGACCTATACAGAGGATGATACAAGCGTTGCAACAGATGTCAAAGTCCCTATCTTGTTAGCATTTCATCGGCACATATATGATCCCGATTGGCATTTTGCATGTGAGTGATTTAGCGTTCCATGACTACATTCTTCATGTTTGCTGTTTTCCTGTATCCCATGGTTGAGATTAGGATATATAACTTACTGTGCTGCAAATATCTTGTTTTAAAAAGTTCTATACACACACAGCACACATACATGTATATATTTATATATAACATAGCATATATATGGAGTTTTATCTAATCAAGGACATGATATTCAGCCATTTGATCATATGGAGGGTTAACATGCACAGTAGATAAAATACAATTTAATGCACTAAAATACCCATATTTTGATCTAATAAGTAACAGCCGAGAATGGGGTCCTAAGAAGAGTCAATTAGCTTATAATTATATATGTAGAAATGAATATAGGGGCTTTTATGTATATAAATATGCCATCGAGAAATTATTAGTAACATGTAAGAGAGCATACAATACTAGTTACACTCGTATAATCTACACCCTCATTATAGTACCGTGAACCTTATAAACTTTGTGATCTGCTTGACTTTATGGTAATAGTTTGAACTGTAACCAGAAAAGATCAGACTAATTTCTTTCCTTGTCTCTTACAAAAGGCTATTCTTTCTGTGTTGTCGTTGTTGCCAGTTAACGTTGAGTGCATTATACAAAATTTCTCATCTTCTTGATATAAAAAAAAGAAACATATATAAGAACATAAGGAATGAGTATGTTTGTTGTCGGTCCTTGCTCCTTGGTAAGTATAGTACATGCACACTGTCACATTACTATGTTGATGAGACTTGTCTGCTTGCTCAACTACCTTCTTCCTCTTCTTTAGGTGGTACAAATAATTACAAAGTTCTCATGGACGAGTTCCATCATGTTTCAACTGCTTTTTTGGAACTCGGGAAAGGGTAATTTCTTATCCTTGTATATTTCATTGCTCAATTATTGAAAGATCTTTTCAGGACAGGAATTTCTTATCCTTGTATGCATCCTAGTGTTCTTGATGGTTATAAGATAAAGTGCATGGGACAAAAATTTCCCCAACATGTTGGATATATGTATGAAAACTTTGACCATACTTAGCATGAGACATCTGTCTGTTTAGGGCAGTGTTCTTTTTTCTATTATGTCGATCATGTGATACATGATGATTGATAACTGGGTAATTCCTGTGCTTCATATTATTATTTTTTAAATTAAAACACCTAAAATGAGTGGTGCCAACTCAACTGACTTGTTGGACACTCCAGGTTGCGGGAGAAGTTTTGCCTTAGGAAAAATATGTTAATGCTTGTTCTTTTTAATGAGTTTATGTTTTGCGGTTGGCTTATTGAACTTGGAAATACTTATCGTTAGATGGCATTGAGCTCTATAAAATATTCATATTCGTGTTGTAACAACTCTGCATATACTTGTTTTCTTTATAACATATTCATATATGATTGGAGTTTTCATTGTACAATATTTTGATAAGCAACCGGCATGTAATCTTGCAGTTATCAGGAGGCAATTGAGGATATTACCAAAAGAATGGGTGCAGGAATGGCAAAATTTATCTTGAAGGAGGTTTGTGATGCATCATATATTTTGTAGGAAGAACGAGTGTATATGCTCTGATGTTTCATGTTTCTCATGCTTCATTTAAAATAAACTCCTCTTTCAAAACCTTTCTGACATTGTTTGCATTGTTTCTTGACATATATTTATGATAGTTGTGAAATATATTTCAATTCTTTTAACATATTGACAAAATATATAATATATAATCGTTTTGTTCTGTAAATGGGTTACTATTATGGATGTTTGTGGACATGTAGTTATATTTTGAATGCTAATTGAAAGAAAAAATAAAGACTAAATGTAGATCAACTGCAGAAAGTTTTTTGGCATCCGTTTTAAACTAGGATTTTCTTAAGTAATTTAAAAGTGAGTTAAAACGATAGGAAAAAAAATGTTTCTGCAGTCAACTGGTTTCCACAATTTATAAGCATATATGGACCTCAATTTGTGCATACAAGCAGGTACATTAGTGTATTTAATGTTTTTGCATTATGGGAAATCAGATTCCGCAACAAAGTTGTTAAGCATAAATAAAATTTAAATTATTCTCCATTGCATGATTTCCATTTACAATATTCCAAGACTTATTATCAGTGTACGGCATAGTAAGGTGTATTTCCTAATGCGATTTGGATGTATTTGGCTCATCTTGCAGGTAGAAACCATTGATGACTATGATGAATACTGCCACTATGTGGCAGGACTTGTTGGTTTAGGTTTGTCCAAGCTTTTCCATGCTGCTGGTAAGGAAGATTTGGCCTCAGACTCTCTCTCAAATTCAATGGGCTTATTTCTTCAGGTATAACAATACTATTAAAGCTAGAAATGGTATATTTCTCAGTATCAAATTTGCTTCATAGTTTGATTCTGATTCTGATTCTACAATGTCTGGATCTGATAAACAACAGAAAACGAACATCATTCGGGATTATTTGGAGGATATTAATGAGATACCAAAGTCACGCATGTTTTGGCCACGCCAAATCTGGAGTAAATATGTCAATAAACTTGAGGTGCTTCTTCTTTACTTGTATAATTCTAACAGCTTCCTATGCCATTCCTACCATTTTGCCTTCTTAGTTGCTTGTTTTATTTCTAGTCTAGTGGGGTGATATAAGGATTTATGCATCAACCATTGCACAGTTGGAATTTTTGTCAATAATTTGTTTGATATTGCAACACAGGACTTGAAAGATGAGAAAAACTCAGAGAAGGCAGTGCAATGCTTAAATGACATGGTAACTAATGCTTTGATACATATGGAAGATTGCTTGAAGTACATGGCTGCATTAAGAGATCCTGCTATATTTAAATTTTGTGCCATCCCTCAGGTAGATTATTCCTCAACTATATCACAAATGTTATTCTTTTGTGGTGTGTGTTATATCTGACTTGTGTAGTTTACGGATTTATAGAACAAAACAAACATTGGCTAGGAAAAACATTGGTAGGATGAGTTGAGTGATTTTATTACTATTTTCAAACGTAGCATATGGTGTAATCTTGATATACATTGTTGGCCATAAGAGAAGGTTACACTGTTGGACCATCAGGATCGATTAGTCGGTTCCAAAATGATCCTCTTGTTATACGTACAAGTCATAAGAGATCCTATTGACTTGTAACTTGATTGGAAGATGTGCTTTTGCTTCCTTCTTGATGGTCAAGATCTACATTGTTTCTATTCTCAAACCTTTTGAATTCCCATTGGAACTCTTCAGATGGCGTTTATCTTTTCCCTTTAACAAAATTCAATATAACATTTTATGACTTCACAGTCTGCTGTTTAATTATTTAACAAAGATCATCTCTAAGTAATCTCATTTGATTTGTGCTGCCTCTACTAGATCATGGCAATTGGCACCCTAGCATTGTGCTACAACAACATTGAGGTCTTCAGAGGCGTAGTCAAAATGAGGCGAGGTAATATTTTAATCTAGGAACACGGTATTCCTTTCAGATATAACCGGATACATTTTGATATAATCAAAACGAAAACAATTTTGTTATGTATTTTACAAAGAAATAGCTTTGTCAAAAAGAGTGTTATGCATGTGCGATTATATGGTCATTTGGCAGATAGTGGCAGCTATAGGAATTCCACAAACCCTAGCAACATTGTTTTCTTAGTATTAGAGATTTTATCATAAATTTTGGGAAGCTTACACATACTACTTCTACAGACAACCACATTTTAGTAACTACAAGTACTTTTATATATTTACTAGGGAAATGATCTACAAAATCATGTCATGATAAAAATTATTTGTTAGAAAAATGAAAGTATTGCAACTACTGGTTAATTATGCCTTTCACCCTCTGAGCCCTTGATGCACTACTGGTTGATTATATGAATTCTTCGCTCATTCTTTCGATGGTTTGGATAAAATACCTATCACACTGTGTAGTTTTTGGTCATGTGATCTGTCATAATTCTTTACTGAAAAGTATTCAATTCTTTGCTGTATTTTCTAGGTCTTACAGCAAAAGTTATTGACAGAACAAAATCAATGGATGATGTCTATGGTGCTTTCTTTGATTTTTCTTCCATTCTAAAGTCTAAGGTAAGATGCTTCAAGAAACTAGATATGTATTATCTCTTAACAAGATTACTTTTACTTCATACTAAACCAAGGGTGAGAGTTGGGTTAGATGAACCCAACCGACCCCAGATTTGGCTAGTTTTGGGCAACCTGGGTATGGAATTTGATAAGTTGAGTAAACATCTATATACAAGTATCTTTAGGGTGCTGTTATTGGTGCTCCAAAATCTTGTTGTGCACTCCAAGATTTCTATATTTAGAAAGAAAAATACAAGTATGGTGAGTGCACAATGAAATTTTTGGAGTGCCAATGAGCACCCACTTTTAACCTGAATTAAAAGTTAAGCAAACACGGTATAATGAATTTTTAACCCAAGCAGCCCAAGGAATTATAATATGAATGTATTTTAAAGGGAAATGTTCTCTTGTCAGACTATCTAGCAACATAATATGCTTGTGTAGACTACGAATCTGGAGCATTGATCAGGCTGGCTGAATGTGTGGTCCACATCAGAGTCTGACAATATAAGCTCTCTCTAGCAACAGAAGTCTGGCAGGGGAACATTACCTGTAGTATGGATATATATATATATTCCTATCAACATATACATTGAATATATTTTGGGAACTATTATTAGCATGCCGAAAATCTCATTCTACACTCCACACAAAGTGTATTTTTCTTTCTAGTTATAGAAAGCTTGTAGTGGAAGATGAGATTTTTGGAGTGCCAATAGCAGTTCCCTATATTTTTTTCATAATGTTCTTTCAGGCTTATTTATTTAATCTGTTGTGCCATGCAATACTTTTTTGTGTTTGGAGTAAGGGAATACATTATTAAAATTCTTGTGTTGAGTTCTTGAGGCACAATCTAGTAAACGTTTTATTTACAAGAAATATATTTTGATTAGTGAGATGTTATTGGCACTCCAAAAAAGTCACTGTGCACTTCTCATAAGTGTATTTTTCTTTCTAAATAAGAAAGTATGGAGTGCACAATGACTTTTTCCAGTGTGCCTATAACACCATCCTTTGATTATTCAATATTATTGTTCAAACACTTTTCATCATGTCTTTTACGCTATAAACCTACCAATTCAAGATACCATATAATTTCTATGACCAAAGATACCCTAAGATCTTAGGCAAACAAACATGGATATATCCCATGGGTTCCTTGGAAAATTGGGTTCTTAAATTGGGTAAATATGAGTAACTTCTAACCCGCCTAACCCAACTACCTGCACTTTTAGAATGAACTCTTTTGGATGCGCCAATTTGTCTAGTTTTTCCAGTATGGATTTATCTTGGATTTTATAAACCATTCAGATTTTTCAAAACATTAAAAATTTGATATTGGCTGCAGGTTGACAAGAATGATCCTAATGCAACAAAAACATTGAGCAGAGTGGAAGCGGTACAGAAATTATGTAGAGACTCTGGAGCTCTGAGCAAAAGGTATGCATTTCATAGTTTCTAGAGTTTCTTCCTGAATATTGAACATTCATATTTACCGATTATCTGACAATTATCTATGGACCACACCAGGAAATCTTACATCGCCAACCGCGAACAAAGCTACAGTTCAACTCTGGTAAGTTTCATCTTAGATTAAAAAAATTGACCCGAAAGCTAGAATCATTGTAGAATTTACATACTGATCAGTCTACATTCTGAATGCAGATTGTGGCGTTGTTTATTATATTGGCAATCATTTACGCTTATCTCTCTGCTAGCCCAAGAATCTAATGTAAGTTTCATCGTGATGAACAATCGATAACTGGTGTCATGGTTGTAATTCTTTTGGAAAGCAAAACCACCTCCTCTCATCCCTTACTCCGATTTTCTTCTTGTTGTGCAGGTTTTGCATTTCCTGAATATTCTTCAACAAAAATGGCTGGTTACAAAAGTACATGCCTCATTGATTACATTAGTTTCTTATGCATGCAATAATGGAAGTGCCGCTGCTGCCGTTGTATATTCGATATAAAGTTGCCCTGAAATATGCCGGAGCTTTCGACACCATTTAGCATAGCTACTGTTGCCAAACCATTGGGAGTTATTTGTCTTTGGAGGAGTTCATAAGCTAAGACATCGTTCCACTTTGAAAAAGAAGAGAAATACCTTTTTATATGAAAGTAATGTAGATTTATTATTAACTTGGGATGTTCCGGTCCAGATTTATTATTAAGTTTGCTTGGACTCTCGCTTTTAGCCGTGTTTTCTACCAAAAGTAATGTAGAATTTGATTCTTGTTTACAATAATGGCAATGCTTATTTGGTATTCTGTACCTAATGTTAAGACGCTTCATTTATTTTGTCATCTGACAATTTGGCCTTATTTTTTTTCGGAATTAATCCATAATTATCTACTATTTTGGTGCTCTCACCTTCAATTATATAGAATGTCTAACAATTTAATGGTCAATGACATTAACTTCTAAACCCCAGCCTTAAGCACCCAACCCGTTATTGACTATTTCGTTTAGTAACACCAATTTTTATTTCGTTGGAGGAGGTTTGGAGTTCAAATTCTCGATGAATAAAACATTCATTTTTGGTGCAAATTGGAATCTTGACCGGCATTCTTACCAGAACAACGGGTATAATTTCTGCCGAGCCAGTTGCATGTTTCTCCCCAAACTTGTTTTCGTTGCCATGTCAATCATACCAGGTAGCTCAAGTGGTGATTTTTTTACTAGAGTTTAGAACAATCTCATTTCTTTCAGTCCTTGGTTGAACTAATCCCTATATATCATTTGATGGAGCGAGAGAAGCTTCAAACTCTCGATTTTCTATTTTATTTTTCTACACAAAAAATCTATTTAAGATATGGCCATAGTTTTGAGCTTCTAAATAGAGAAGAACAAGTCAAGGAAGAACCACGATTACATATTGTCCCACATCGACAATCAGCAGCTAGAGACACCAGTTTATATATTATGTACAATCCCAACCGAGCGTCGAGCATTGTAACGCATGCTTGTAACCCGAGTGGGGACAAGTAAGGTGTTGGAACACTGCTTCGGTTTCAGCGTGTCGGGTCCGTGTTGCTTCTATTCTGGCTCGCCCATTCCAAGATGGGAGTTGGACTCTGTGGACTGGGCGAAGGCTCATTCTGCACTGTTCCTAAAGCGGAGGGCACCGCGTAAGGCTGGCCTCACAGAGCAACGATCACCTCCCGCTCTCTTCGGTGGAAGGATAACGGGTCGGCGCTACTCTGATCCACCATGGCACTCTAAACCGTTTCATTGAACCATCATCTTTTTACTGGTGCATTTTTGTATTAGTGTGAAAGAGTTTTTGGAAGCATTTTCTGAGAGAGTGGATCCGAGTGTCCTTTTTATCTTGTTCTACCACTGTTTTTATAGAGTTTACTTCTCGGTGAATTAAAAGCTTGTAACTCCTTGATGCATATATTCTCTTGCCCAAGGGCCTGGGTCTAACGCACGAGCGTGCTCGACTGCTCGGCTTTCTTAGTAGGGAACATGCATGGACTGCTTGATAACTTCCCCCAAGGGATTATTATTGACCCGCTGGCGTATAATATGATATTGGATGAGACCATCGTTGAATGGCCTATATAAGGAGGACGAGTAATTCGGGGTCGGATGAATAGAGAGAAGAATTACACTCTATTGAGTTGAGTTATTTGTAACCTTATATTCTATTTTTATTCCAGAGACTCAAGAGATGTATTCCAGTTTTGAGGGATGAACCATTTCTTATTATTTACAAGCCCTAGCTCAGGGCCGACACTTTACTATTTTAATTTGTTGACCTCCCCAGTTCTGAGCATTAACAATAATAAACACAGTTAAAAAGCAAGTGCATATATGGTGACGAAATTTTTTATATAAAAACCCAGTAATTTTATCTCTAAAACGAACTTAACAATTTTGTCCATCAAAATTAGAATTTTGCCCTTTATTCCCAAAAAAAAAAAAAAAAAAAAAAAAAAACAAAACCAAAACCCAGATAATAAAACAAGAGAAAATTAGAATTAGATACCTCATTTTAGACTCTTGTAGACTAAACATTTATGCTTTTTGAGTTTTTGATTAAGCTTTTGAAACATTTGATTAAGATACTTATACTTGAACTACTTCAGATTAATTGAAATTAATTTACATTTAAATATCTGTTATATATTTTAAATAATTTCAACTATATTTAAGTCTAAAAAATTTAAACTTTTCAAATCTAAATATACACTCACGCCAAATAGAAACGTACGAACATTAAATGAAAACGTACCAAACCCCGAATTAAAACGTACCCAATTATAAACTATATTAAAATGAATATTCATCTTTTTGGAATGTTTAAAAATATGTTTGATTCATACACAATGCTCTATATAGTCTTGTTTTTTGGTTGATAAGTCTCTAGAACAACTTTTAGTTGATCAGAGATAAATCTTTATTACTGTAGATAATGCTAAATAATAACAATGAATCATATAATTTTGAATTAACAAAAATGCAATTGTCTGTTGATTAACGACTCTTTCTATAAAGAAACAATTATTAATTAAAGTAATTCCTCGTTATTAGGACAAAAAGTAATGAAACTTATGTTTTGAAAACAAACGTACCAAAAATTCAAATGTACCAAGTAACTAAATGTACCATTATAATGAAAAACTCGTTTTTAAGTACGTTTGGTTATATCGGTACGTTTGATTATAATGGTACATTTAGTTACTTGGTACATTTGAATTTTTGGTACGTTTGTTTTCAAAACATAAGTTTCATTACTTTTTGTCCTAATAACGAGGAATTACAATGGTGGCTCCATGACGCTAGCGACCATCCCTCCTTGCTGAGAGGAAGTGCATTTGCTTGAGAAGAGGAGTTAGGGTTTCCATGAGTTTTTCTCCTTCATATGTTGTGACGACGATACTAAGAAAACTTCTTGTCAATCCATAACTCAACAGCACCAATCACAGCAAGCAAAAGTGGCCAAATTACATTGAGAAACAGCACTGATCCAAATGAGAAGGCCACAAAGAACAGTTCCCATGCAACAAAATAACTCAAAGGAAACTACTCAAAAAAATTCAAGTGCTGAGCCAGCTTCCCCCACAAAAACCATAAAATGTCAAACATTCAACTTGTTGCAAGAACCAAAATACTTGTGTTGGAGTTCAGCCAAGAGTCGACACTCATTTTTCTACTGAATCGAAAAACTTTATGCAAGAACAAAATACATGTGTTGGTATTCAGCTAATGATCATCTTGTTAAGGAACTCAGCTTTCTCAGGAAAGTACTCCATCAATTCATCCTTGGTCACCCAGACATAATCCTCGCACGTCCCAATGTTTAACTTGTTCGTTGCAATCACTTGAGACTTGTAAAAGAATTGCTGAAAAAATCGGGGAAAATGAAGTTGTGATTAATATACAGGATTGACAGGCAACACCAATATGCATTTTAACATTTATCGGCTGAACCCAATCCCATGTAAGAAGGTAAACATAATTTACAAAAGCATACCTTAATATTCTCTGCTGTCTGTTCCATATGGCCCATGGGAGCATTTCCAACAAAGTATGTTGATGAGTTCATATTATACCATATATTGTACCCTAATCTTAGTATTAATTTATTGGTTATTTTGGTAGAATTTTGATACTTTGTTATATATTTTCAATGTAGGACATTCGACTTCCTCTGGAGCAAAAAGTATACAAACAGATGAATTTTGGAGTGATTCTAATTGGAGGATGTTCGTGAGTCTTTCAAAATGATTGTGTCAAAATTCCAGATTTCTGTACCAAGCCGTTTGACCATGGCGATGAAATTAAGGCTCAGCGCGCAGCTTTCCCGGATTGATGTTTTTGGACGTTTTGAGTATTTTGGAGGTCAAGATGGGATATTTTGAGGAAGATTCCTTTTGAGGATTTGTAGGGGACGTCTTCAGCTTTCAAAAGAAACTTTTGGGACCAAATTGGAGTTGATTTGGTCGGTCAAAAGTGTGATTTTCTGAGAACTCCGAATTCTAGTTCAAATAGGAAACCTTTTATTTTCTGTTTTATCATTTAATTATGTTTCCTAGTTTTATTCTAAAACCTTTTCAAGGTAGGGTTTTATTTTCTAGTAGTATAAATAAGAATTTTTAGCCATTAGAATAAGTGGGGGGAACGTACGTGGAGAATTTAGCTAGGCTTTGACGTTTGTATTTTGAAGGTGTTTTCTATCATTTTTCTATTTCAATAAATTCCTTTTGTTTTATGGTTGCTAGTAGCTAATTTTCGTTTGCTAGGGCGATGGCTTGAGCCTTAGCATGAATATATAGTTTTTATTTAATTGTTTATGATATTATGCATGCATGCTTTAAATTATTGATCACTGTGCTTTAAATTGTCTCTATATCTTAATACTTAGCTACCATTATGATGTTTAGATAAGTAATCGGATGCAATTCAGTTGGAATACCACCGGGGAATTGAGTATTGCTTCTTGTGCTTGATAGTTGTAATTTCACCTAGGATGAATACCACGTCTTAGGGGTTGCATAGTTTTTCAAGGGGTTTTCACAAAGCGTAATGAGTCATGCATGTTTATATTTGATATGAATACAATCGACGAATTGCATATTTGATATACGTTCTAGCTTGAATACCAAGAGTAGAATATGCATTAGGAAAACCTAACCTTCAAAGTTGCATGGGTAATTCATAAGTAATTGATAAATCTACATAGGATTGTTAAGGGGACGCAGAACCCTAAGTTTTTACAATTTGGTTTTCAAAACTATTTCCTTTTGTTTTCTTTACTTTGTCAAGTTATTTATTTGTTTCAATTTAAAATTCGTTTTTAATATTCGAGGTCATAAAATCAACTTTTTCCAATCTTTGTTTTTAAATAATTAATTAAGATTTGGTATTTACATAAAATATTCATTCAATCCCTGCGGAAACGACCTTGCTTGAGCCGTTTATACTACAACTGCCTTGTTCTGTTGCAAGTATTTTTAAATGTTTTTATCCCTACTTTTGCAGGTGGTAAAAATACCCATCAAGAAATTGGCGCTGTTGCCGATGATTGTTTTAAATAATTTGTGTTTATCATATTCTTAATTGATTATTTGTGTATATAAATTTTAACTTTAATATTTTATTAACTTTTGTTTTGCATATTGCTTAAATTTGGGTTTTGACTTTGTGAACAGCTATAAGATGGCTTTATTCATACATGAAGCTGCCGAACCCACAAGAGAGTCATTAGCTGCAAGGGATTGGTTTGGATTCTCACAAGAAAACACCTTGTTACAATCTATTGATTATGGGAGCAATTCAACGATGGGCTGGGAACCACCACTACCAGGAGGACCACCTTTATCGGTTTCATTTGCAAAGCAGGGTTTCTATGGATTTAAACCTACAATTTGTGCCCCTTGTTGTTCAAATACCCATGAAATTTTGCAATGCCCTGATGGGAAATATTTTCCAGATTATGCGAAGGAGCATATTAATATGAGGAACGACTCACTTTGGTGTTGGAACGATCCCACTTTTGATTACTACGCTCCAGATTTGAAAAGGCATCCTAGTTTTAGATGGGCAGGTACTCAACAGCCTTTTGAGCAGCCTAATGTGCCACAATGTTCAGAGCAATGCGACATAATTCAACCATCCCAATGTGTGGAGAGCCATAACATGCTGGGAGATATTGAAATTAAAGAGCCACTTGCCAGTGACCCATGCCCAATGGAGGAAACAACCCCTGATGATGCTGAAATTTCTCAAGAATTCGTTCTTACTCAATTTCATACACCATATGTGTGTGACAGATCTCCCAAAACTGATTTTAATGCAGATTCTGCACACTGAAAATAAACCGGTTTTATGTAACCGAGAAAAAAAACACGAAGAAACTACATGGGATTTTGGGAGGATAAGAAGATTAGTATATGGTGTCTTATAGCAACCATCACCTTCCGCAGTGTCTCTTCAGACCGGTAAACTTTTTCTGGAACATGTCAGACTGACTTTCCAGCAGATCCATCAGTGTTTCCGTAGAGAAGAAGATATAGTCTTCTGTCAAGGGCTCTCTGCAATGACCTAAAGAACGAATCAACTTCTAACATTCAGGGCATAACTACCAATAAAAATCACTGAAATGTCCAACGGCTGGCAGTAAAGGACAATTGTCTCTCTTCTAACTCCCAACAAGGTTGTAGAAAAGGTTTTACAAAGAATATGAAGATTTCGCAGCATTACAAGCAATAAGAACTTTTACGTGCTCCTTAACTTCAAGCAAACTGAATTTCAAACGAGCAAGAAAAAACAGATTCCTATAAATAAAAAATCATCAAAATTATACTGCATACTGTTTGTCAGCTTCAGTGATCCACGGAGCAGGTTCATAATCCATCTGGTAGTCACCCTTTCCTCTTTTCACCAAAAGTAAGTGTCATGCTAGACCTAGGGTGAAAATTGCATTTTTCTTGTGGGCATCAAGTGTTTATCCATCTTCTAAACTGAAGATGCTCCTAAATCACCTGATTCTACAGTTCATGTTAGTCCAAATTGAAGATGTCACTGGTTATCAATACAGTGTTTATCCAAATTGAAGATGTGTTGATGAGAGGTTTAGGATAATTAGTATTTTACTTAGGGTGTGAGAAGGGTTTCCCGTAGATACAGTGTTTATCCAAACAAAATGATGTGATGACGAGAGGTTTAGGATAATTAAGTATTTGTTTTAGGTTTATGAAAAGGGTTTCGCGTAGAGCGTTTTGAGTTGTTTGTTGAGTTGAAGGGCTTCTCATGGTACAAAACCACTTCTATTTATAGGGGTGGATTACATGATAACCAGGTTTGTTGAGGTAGAGTTCTAACAGGACTATGCCATCTCAGTACTCACATGGATCTCTTCTTACTTCATCTCTTTAAATCCCCTCTTTAGCTGAAACTCAATTTCTATCCAATCTCGGCTTCTTTGACTTGGACTAGGATTCTAAACCTAGTCACTTTATGCACGTAATTCATTCTCATATGATTAGCCACATGTTTCAATTACTGAAATAATTCGAATCTTATTAGAACCTCATTCTAATCCTTGAAAATTTTAACTCAATCAAGACTTGATCGAGCCACGTCTAAATCTCTTGGCAATCGTATTTCCATTAGAATTGATCGAATCAATGCTTTTTTAGGCTGGGAGCCAATTGGCCTGAAAAATTAACCTTAGGCTGAAAGTCAAGGCCTTCCAACCCAAGATATCCTCTTCTTAGCCCAAATCCTATATTTAAGGCCCAAACACCAATGCATGTATAGGTCTTCTGACTTCCATACATGGCCAAGTGAATTTTGTCCAATGCACATCAAAAGTACACATTTAGGTAACATATTTCAACTAAGGTTATTATATTCCATTAGGTCAAACTATCTATTTGCTCTTGTTCAAATGTATAACTTAAATATGTATTGTAAAAGTACATTGTGTTGCCAAGTGGCATTGTTCCATAAATGTTTGGGTGCCTTGTGGGCTAGGTTAATTGGGCTTGTTTCTCGTAACTTACATAGGGCTTTTGGACTTGAGTATCAACAAAATATATCTGTAAAAATTTACCCGAGTTTCGATTCATTTGTTCACTAAATTCTGTCATTAGCAATATTTAACACATAGTTAAAGTAAAAATAACACACATAGTTAGCCCTTTCCTTTCTTTTTTTCTTGGAAAAAGCTTCATTGCAAGTTTGCAAGTGGTGGATGATAAATTGGAATTTCTTGTGTGATTGATGTGGCTGCAGAGCCAAACTTATACAGGAAATCGGAGTCTATAAAAGGCAATTTACAAGACTTGGGGACTACTCCAAGTCAACGAGACAATAAAAGAAAATATAATATTCCTAAATCAACTACAATTAAACCAAATCTTAATACTCCGTCTCAAGTTGGAGCATGGATGTCTAACATACCTAACTTGTGCAACAAATTATGAAAGGTTGTATTACCCAAAGCTTTGGTAAACAAGTCAGCAATTTGAGACATGGATGGCACAAAGGAAGTGACAACTTGGCCTGCTTGAATTTTCTTTCGTATCACATGACAATATATTTCAATGTACTTTGTGCGTTCATGATATACCGGATTGGCAGCAATATGCAATGCAGCTTGGTTATCACAAAATAGTTTTGCTGGGCCAATGTTAGTAACCTGCAAATCTTTCAAAAGAAAAGCGTAACCATGTCAGTTCACATGTAGCAGCAGCCAAAGACCTGTACTCTGCTTCAGCTAATGACCGAGACACAGTTTTTTTGTTTCGTTGTCTTCCATGAAATGAGTGAGTTTCCAAGGAATATACAATATCCCTATGTTGATCTTCTAGTCATAGGGCAATTAGCCCAATTTGAATCACAAGAACTCTTCAAACACAACTCACTTTGTGAGGAAAATAATAAGCCTTTCCCTAGACTTTTTTTTCAAATAACGAAGAACTCGAAGCACGGCATCCAAATGTGGTTTTCTTGGTTGATGCATAAATTGGCTTAGAATATTAGCGGCATAGGTAATATCGGGCCTGGTGATTGTGAGATAAATAAGTCTACCAACCAATCTTCTATACCGAGATGGATTATTGAGAACTTCACCTTGATCATCGGTAAGTTTCAAATTTTGCTCCATAGAAAATCAACTGGTTGAGCTCCCAAAAGTCCCGCTTCATCCAGAATATCAAGAGTATATTTCCGTTGAGAAATAGCAATCCCTGCCTTCGATCTTGCAACATCGATTCCAAGGAAATATTTCAAGTGGCCCATATCTTTGATACGAAAATGTTTCTGAAGAATTTTTTTCAGATTTTGAATGGCTTTGGCATCGTTTCCTGTGATCACCATGTCATCCACATAAATCAAGATAGCGGTAAAGGATGAACCACATACCTTTGTGAACAAAGAGTAGTCGGAATAAGATTGTTTGAAACCCGCTTTCTGAACAGCATTTGAGAACTTGTGAAACCAATTTCGGGGTGCTTGTTTCAAGCCGTATAAGGACTTGTGGAGACAACAAACCAGATTACTTTCCCCCTGTCGACATAGTCCAGGAGGTGGAACCATATACACTTCCTCATGAAGATCACCATGCAAGAAGGCACTAGTGACATCCATTTCAAAAGGAGGCCAATTGCGAATAGCTGCAAGGGCAAGTAGATACCAAACGGTAGTAAGCTTAGCAACCGGAGCAAAGGTTTCAGTGTAGACAAGGGTCTCACATTGAGTGTAACCCTTAGTGACAAGGCGAGCCTTGCACCTTTCAATGGAACCGTCAGAATTATATTTAATGCGATGGACCCACTTACAATGGCTCGTTTACCTGGAGGGAGTGGAACAAGTGACCAAGTGATCTGCTCAGCAAGAGCATGAAGCTCAGAATCCATAGCAGCACGCCATTTGGGGTCAAGGTCAGCTTGAGCATAAGAGGTAGGCTCAACAACACTAGAGATGGTGTTAACAAAGGCTCTGTGAGAAGGGCTTAAAGTAGAGTATGAAATGTACTTGGATAAAGGAAATCGCGTACCTGACTTCTTGGAAGATGAGGACCTGGGAATGGTGACATTGCTGCAATGAAAATCATGCAAGAGAACCGAGGGTTGGCGAAGGTGAGTGCTTTGGCGTATAGGTTGGGATGGATGAGGATTGTTGGTTGTCATATTTGTGGTGTCTGTGGTGTCAAGTTGAATGGGAAGAGGGGCATGAGAAAGTGTGGGTGGCTGATTATTGGTTTCAGTAGGAGGAGATGAAATTGTAGGAGAAATAGGTGAGGGATGATCAGTATGATTGTTCGGTAAAGGTAGGATGACCGATGGCGATGTTGTGGATGTGTTTGGGTTGCTCTCTGTGATAACTTGGTTATCGGGGGTTTGAAGAAAGGTGGTCAAATCAGGTTCTGGAAGTTTAGAAGATATGGGAATGGTTTTTGTGTTGTTGGGATGTATGGATTGATCAGGGCACGGAAGAGGAAGCACATGGGAAAAAGGTGAGTCAGTGGGGACATCAGTTTGTTGTGTGGAGAAAGGAAAAATGATTTCATGAAAGATGACATCTCTAGTGGAAATTGGGGAGTGGAGAGATCGTAGGCTCGATAAGCTTTTTGGCCAAGAGGATATCCTACAAAAATGCATCGACGAGCATGATGGGAAAATTTAGATGAAGGTTGAGTGTTTGATGCATAACAAAGAGATCCAAAAACACGAAGGTTATGGTAGTCAGGAGGTTTGTTGTATAGTAGTTCAAAAGGTGATTGTTTGGGAAATATGGGCATGGGAGGGCGATTGATAAGATAGGCAGCGGTGAGACCTTTCTCCCCAAAATCGGATGGGAAGGTTGGCTTGAAATTGCAAGGCACGGCTAACATTTAAGAGGTGTCTATGTTTTCGTTCAACCACTCCATTCTGTTGAGGGGCGGAGGGACAGGAGTGTTGGAAAAGGATAACGAGATCATTAAAAGTGGATTTCACGGATGTAAATTCAGCACCATTATCAGAATGCACACTTTTAATACGACAATTAAATTGGGTTTGCACATGTGTAAAGAAAGATTTCAAGATGCCTTGTATTTCTGATTTGAAACGCATAAAATG
This sequence comes from Pyrus communis, assembly GCF_041283825.1. NCBI lineage: Eukaryota > Viridiplantae > Streptophyta > Magnoliopsida > Rosales > Rosaceae > Pyrus > Pyrus communis. Next base: position 29,465,548 of record NC_142569.1, read on the forward strand.
AATCCATGTAAAACGTGAGTAGTCATCAACAATAGTGGGAAAGTAGCGTGCACCCGAGTGTGTGGGAGTGCGAGGGGGTCCCCAGATATCACAGTGAATAAGATCAGAAGGATGAGACGTTTTTATTGAACTATTTGAAAAAGGTAATCGAGTTTGTTTAGCTAAAGGACAAACGTCACAAACATGTTGCGAATTAAAAGAAGATGAAGAGTCTATTTTAGAAAGAAGCTGACAGGGCTCCTTGGATGGATGGCCAAGGCGTTGGTGCCAGAGAGCAGCGGAAGGAGAGGCGACTTGCAGAGCGATTTTTGATAGTTCGGTTTGTGGCGATGGTTGAGAGTTCTCTTGCACGATCAATTAATACAATCCGTTAATTTGTTTCCCCAGGCCAATCATCTTCTTCGAAGCCAGGTCCTGTAAGACACAAAATATGGGGAAGAAGTGAGCGGAGCATTTTAATTTGCGAGTTAATTTACTGGCAGAGAGCAAATTAACACGAAAGGATGGAACACACAAAACACCATCAGTGTGCAATTTAGAATTTAAAGTGGTTGAACCAATGCCGTTAATTTTGGCATGAGACCCATCTGGCAAGTTAACATGGAGAATTAAATGGTGTAATAACTGAAACAAACTGATTCGAGGCAATGTGATCAGTGGCACCGCTGTCAAGAACCCAATGTACCGAATTGGGTGAGGAGGAGATGGCACAAAAAGGTTGTGTTTTACCTGCAAAATTTGCACATGGTTTATCATCTCGAACAAGAGCCTTGAGTTGATTACACTCATCAGTTGTGAACTTGAATGCATCCTTGTCAAGTAGTTTCGACGCGTTATGAGTCACCAGTGTCTGGTTTGAGGCATGAGGTTTCTTTGCACGATTTGGCGGGTCAACAACCTTGCCGTGAAATTTATGGCCCGGAGGAAAACCATTGAGAAAAAAACATCGATCAGTAGTGGGTGTTGTTCCATCACAGTTAAGTGCATTGAAGGGGTTTTCGAGATCCTTGTTTGTCAGAATTGGACGTCTTTGCAGAAGCAGATTTATTAGACTTGGTAGAGGCGACATTCATGGCTTGATATCTTGCTCGATAAAAACTGCATGGTAAAATCCCAAACCAAGAATAATACCACAAGATACGTCAAAAACAGAGAACACATCAATATAACTTCATAACTCAGCAATCTAGATGTTCATATCAACTAGAAACTCGACTGCAATAAGAAATCTTGATGTTGAATATGTAACAAACAAAAGACAGGAAAAATAGTAAATACAAAGCTACTAACTTCTTCATAAATGATAATCCTATCAATCAAATAGATTAAAAAAAAAAAAAAAAAAATTAGTGTCCACATACATCACATCAAAAGGGAGGATACGATGTTCTTCCATTCGAACCAACGTATTCTCCATCATTGAGTACATTTAAACAACAAAAATACACATAAACGAAGCATAAAGAAACCAAAAACACTCTGCTCATAATATAACCCATGCACAAACGCTAGGACACTTCGGCCACCTTGCTTGCGAGAACTCGTTCCTTTCTTTCGATGTATCCAAATGGGAACCAACCTGCTTTGCCTTTGCATTCACCTTCTGCCCAACCATTGTTTGTCACCTGCAGAAAGAACGTGATATAATCAACCTAGGAATTCGGAGCAACAACAATGAATTATAATTTAGGCATGGGTGATCTTTTTCGTTTGATTGTTTTATTTATTCAACAGGAGCAGCAGACACATGCAAATAAGGTAACAATACTGCAATCTGCAACCTGGATTCACTGACTTCCCTCAGATGACAGGCAATCTGAAACCCAATAAAGGTTCCGCCTAGCAAAAACCAACCGGATCGTAACTTATTGTTGCAAGGTTAAATTGTTCTAAACCCAACCTAAAGTGGGTCCAGTTGGCATGTATTAGTTATCACAATTACAACGATAGATTGTGCTCATTTTTCCATTTAGATTACTTATTAGGTTGGTCCCAAGCCTTGGGCCAACCCGAATTCAGATTTTAAGGTAGTGAAGTATAAATCTAAGCACGCTGTAAACCTTTCGCACAACAACATAATCACCAACTGATAAACTGAGCTCTACGTCAGACACAGCTTGATATGTAAACATAACCTGCAATAAATTGACAATATCAACATAAATGAACAGCCTTCAAGTGCAGCAGTTGCATCATACAAGCAATACGAATGCAGAAATTTCTTTAATTACTAACCTCCCCTAAGAAGTAATTCATGCTGTCTGTCGATCCATTATGTGTTTGAGAAGCATATATGCCATTAACTTCGTCATAAGGTGGTGGTGGAGGCATGGTATTTTCAACAGTAGGGCTAGAAGGTGCTTCAATTCGTTGTCGTTCTGTTACCATCTATCAATATCAGAAAACGCATTACCCAAAATCATCAATTGACAGAGAAATAAAAAATGGGATTTTGTATAGTTGAGAAAATTAATCTATTTTGGGAGGGGGCGGGGGTGCATACCTCTCCCTCAAGTTGATCAAGTATCAGAAGGACCCTCTGATGATAAGACCGCTCTGCCTCGACCTTCAATCCAGAAAAAAATTGACAAGAAGAAAGACATTTTGATAAGAACAAAAGAAAGTTTAAACATTAATTTCCCAATATATAACAGGCAAACGTTTACTTAGGCTTAACGAATTTAACTTGAAGCATATATTGAGAAAACTTGTACTACCATGGCAATGAGTCGCTGGAGAGTCAACCTCTGTTGCTGAGCCTCAACAGCTGCCATTGCTGCAGCAGCTTCCTTCCCTAACATTGCCGTATTTGACTTTAGATCTTGCAGCTTTGACTCTGCAGCTTCCATTTTCATAACATTCTCTGAATTTCCAGGTGTTTCCCTCACCTTTGCTTGGCGTTTGGAAACTTCAATAGCCTGTCTAGGTTCAAAAGAACACACAATGACATATTTGTACAAGAAATCCAACAGACGAATTAGCTTTCACCAATTTGCATGAACACTGGGTGCATTAGTTGACCCGCATGGATTCCAGTCGAAAGTATTGTTGTGGGAATAAAATATTCAGAAATACTAGAAAGTCTCTGGTAAACACAGATTAAAGATACCTGAGCTTCAGCTTCTTGTCGCATTCTATCATAACGTTGAGCAAGATGCCGAGCATCCTCCAATGGAGCCCCCATTACCATTGCTCTTAATGGCTCTGCCACCTATTAGTAATTTTAAACACCGTGTCTCAAACTTAACCTCTAATAGCAGCAAGAAGGAATGAACTATTTGAAATTAAATACTATCATGATATTTACAACGTGAAGGATAAGTGAAATAAAATGTCAAGAAAAACAAAGAGTACTTTAAGCATGAAATCAATGTCATAATACAGTAGGCTTAAAGTCAATTTTCAAATCTTTGACATGCAAAATGAGTTCGGATGAAACAGAAGAAAACTTCTGATGCCTTTCTGAAAGTTTATTTGGAGGGCGGAAATGAGGTAAAGATTATACTAGGAGAACCAGAATCTAAACAAGATATCAATGCCAATAACATCCCTTGTTCTACCCACAGTAAGGTATGGCTTTGAGGTTTTAGAAACAGGACCACAATAACCAAAAGAAAAAACTAGAGACCACATCTCATGAAGTTGTACCAGAAATACTGTGAATGGCAGGTATATGGTGGAATGCAACAATATATTAATACATTATCCCGCTATAAAGAATCATGTAAACTGTATACAAAACCTTAGTTGCTGCAAGAATATCCTTTGCACATTTAGTCAGAAAATATCTCAGAAGAGAGAACTTGTTTCATCATTTTTAGTATAATTAAAGTAGACATAACAAAACTGCCAATTTGAGTGCTTGGGTCGTAAGTTTATGCATAAGTTTGGCAAGCTCTTGATGCAACAGCTTGTATTCACAATTGTCACGAAGTTGTATGCAGAAGATGAGGCAAAGTTTTGTATCTGAATAAGGATTCCAAGATTAAACCTCGGTTAATTAAATTTAAAGTATTTTGAGCAACTGTTTAGTTCAATCCCTTACGGCCAAAAAGGAAAATGCATTACAATAATCACGCAAAATAAAATATAAAATCAGTATGGAAATGTATCACTCATTCCGCCATTTCAGAAACATATCTTGCTCATGCAAATCTTATCTAAAGAATTTTGCGTGTAAGTGAAGAAACTTTTGCCACACCTGTGTGCCAAGAGCTTTCAACAGATTCCCCCGCTCCTTCTCCATTTGAGCACGAGCACGCCCATAACTTAATGAAGCTCTTGATAGTGTACTTCCACTAGTACACGTATTTTCAGCACCATATTTCCTACTATCTTCTGACAACTTCGTTCCTATTCCATAATTAAGGTTATGGTTTCTAACATAAACATTAGGCCTCGTGAAATGAGGTTTGAGCTTGACAAATGATATAAAAGTTACCAACTTACCTATTTCAACTTGTTTGGACCCGGTGACTATATATCCCTCCACACCACGAACAATATCCCTTTGATAATGCTAGAACATGAATAAAAATTTCTATAAGTAGAAGGAAAAACATTATTTGAGATTAGAAGGGCAAGAAAGGAAGTAGGCCACCTTGCCGGCACGTGTTGATATGTAAAGCTTTTCAAGTTTCTGATGCTGCCCGAGTTCTGCCTCATCAGTTACGAAACTATCTGAACCTCCATATCCTCCAGCTCCAAACTGCTTGAGGACAGCCTAAAATAAAGCGCAAAGTAATCAGATTGTCTGTTTCGCTCAAATGAAAAATGAAATGTAAGCAAACCTTTGTTACGGCAAACATATGATCAAGTTTAGCCATGTTATTTTATTCACTTAAAAAACGTCATTAGTAACAGAGAGGGATGCAAATAAATGGGAGGTTCAAATTGATAGATTGTAGTTGAGGATACACCATAAACTTTTTAAGTGCATGTGTAGGAATACGACTACATGGACAGAAAACGTGACATGAAAAACAGTGTTACAACAGAAACTGAAATCCCTTAATACATCGTTAGCACAGCTTTCTAAAATGGTTATTGTTATTGAGCTGCACTTTAGGCACCAAGGTAACCAGTGTGCTGCCAAGACCATATGGAATGTGCCCATGATCAAAACACTTTGCCACGCGATTTCTTTAAGGGCACACTGCTACGTAAAACATAAGAACAACATAACGTTTCATCGGAGGAACAAGCCCGACCCGCATCCCATAACACTCACTCTAGGCTATAACTTTTCGAGGGGTACCGAATAAGTAATGTATTAAAACGTTCTACCCAAATCTTCTTTTTGCAGTCCGCCACAGACGCATTTCTCAATTCACCAAATGAAATTCCCAAGATTAACCATCAGATTCCCATCAAATCACGATCAACAAGATTGATAAAAGTTTAGGACTTTGAAAAGGAAATGCATTGTGTTGTATCACACAATTGAAAGCAAATCGAAAATCTCAAACCCAACAGAGATAAAAGCATTGCCAGCATAACAAGATTGCAAATTTCACCAAGAAAATAGAAAAGAAAAGGACTTGGAAAAAAGAAAAATGGAGCAAATCAACCGGGAATTAAAATTTGGCCACAAATGGAACATCAAATATGGATTCAGGACAGAGATTTAGAGATTGAAATAAAATTGGATCTGTTGGGAATTAGGATTGTGGGTCGAGAGCACCTGTTGTTGCCTAGCGACCTGATCGCGAAGCCGGGTGGCTTGCTTTCTGATAGCTTCCATTCGAAATCGAAGGGCCAAATCTGCCGAGCGTTTGGGGTCTCCAGCAACACAATTTGTACGAGAGAGATGCTTGAGCTTTCAAATAAAATGGTACGGACTTGCTTTGGAAGAGCTGTTTGAACTTTTGGTCGTGTGCGTGCAGAGAGTTCACTTATTTGAACTCAGATTTGTTTTTATTCTTTATTTTTAATTTTTAATTATATATTTTATTTTGAATGTGTTGGTACGTAGATGGAAATCATGGAATCCAAATAAAAAACATACGAATGAAATTAAGATTTTGGAATTTGAATAAAATATAAAGTAAATTAGGATTGAATAGGAAAAATATTAACTTCAAAGAAAAATACCAAGCCAACCTTTTTATTTGGATCAACCACACGTTGTGGGTCAAAACAATTACAACAATTATACATGTACATTTTTGCACCCGTTGCACATGAGTCAACGCCACATAGCATAGGCGTCGAAATTCTCACGTAGAAAGCCGAATTTTTTTACCTTCGATCATCTTAGTTGATGATGACTTAAGGCTTGTTTGGTATTCTTAAGAATATTTGTTAATGTAGTAGACATCCACTGAAGATTCTAATGGGCTAGGTTATGTAAATCCTTATGGGCTAAAGTTTACTTGTACTCTAAACAAAAAAAACTTGCTAGATTATTCATCCAATACAATTAAAATTCTATATAGTATCATTCGTTTAAGTCCCCTTCTTGTTAAACCCTAGCCCTCTTTCTTTTGTCTATCCCTTTTTGCCGTCCCCTTGAATTTTTTTTTCCTTTTTTGTCCCTTATTGCCATCCCCTTAGATTATTTTTCCACCTTGTGCCGTGATCCCCTTAGCACATCATTAGTAACAGAGAGGGATGCAAATAAATGGGAGGTTCAAATTGATAGATTGTAGTTGAAGATACACCATAAACTTTTTTAAGTGCATGTGTAGGAATATGACTGCATGGACAGAAAACGTGACATGAAAAACAAAGTTACAACAGAAACTGAAATCCCTTAGCACATCGTTAGCACAACTTTCTAAAATGGTTATTGTCATTGAGCCGCACTTTAAGCACCAAGGTAATCAGTGTGCTGCCAAGACCATATGGAATGTGCCCATGATCAAAACACTTTGCCACACGATTTCTTTAAGGGCACACTGCTACGTAAAACATAAGAACAACATACGTTTCATCTGATGAACAAGCTTGAC